>NC_136261.1:276564682-276797371 GCF_964187855.1 Myxine glutinosa
CGTATCTCCTTTGCAGCGCGGCACGTATCATCTGCAGCGCGGCACGTATCTCCTCTGCAGCGCGGCACGTATCTCATCTGCAGCGCGGCACGTATATCATCTGCGTAGCTCATCTGCTTGGACTCATCTGCCGTGGGGGCGTCTCCCACGGGTTATATAAGCCCCACCCTTGAACCTTCGCGAACCCCCCAGATCGTTCTCTCTCCGCCCGCTCAAGCCAAACCCCTTCGTGCTGGATTGGTTGAGCGGGGCCGACTCACTCCTCCTTTCTATGACGAGGTGCGGAGACACGCCTTTCTTCTCCCAACCGACCGCGTGCTCAATGGAGTCCATTTGCGGCGAAAACCATCAAAACCTGGCACTTTGAAGATGGGACCTAATCTTATTTAATTCGGTGCAATGGAGAGTCGACTATTGGGAAACACAGCCGTAAACTACATAGAATAAGGGAATAAGTATTTAAAAGGATATATGGTGCCCTGCGTGTATGTTTATGGAATTAACTAAGAGGACGACTGTCGACCTTTCTTTACATTACGGAGGGTGACATTTACACACAACAAAACCATAATTCTCACATTCGTTACACTTTCTCAAATTCGTTACAATATTCATCTGCTGTTTATCAATGTGTCTACTGTTCCTGGCCTGCTAGTAAAGTTCTAAATGTGGGGAGAATGTGATGAAATTGTCAAGCTAAGTTATGACCCAGATGTTATTCGACGCGTTGCCACTATGTGACTCCTCCGCAGCTGACTATAAAGACTGCCGATCCGCGCAGAGGGCAGTTCTGTGCCATGTAACTCTTTCGCACCTCCGGGCTCCTGTAGAATGGTAAGGATTCTGCATTGTGCGCGACATGCTCGCTTGACTAGAGATTACCTGTATGACCTGTATGACCTGTATGACCTGTATTAATACTAATATTATGATTGCTGATTCTATTTATAGATGCTGTCTGAGATCGATCACGATTAAACTCTACTTGAGAGAATGTTGTATATCTGGTTTTACAACAATGAGATCCTCCAACTCCTCAGGCTGCATGCCATCAAATCCTTCCCCTCCCAACTGCAGTGCCAACCCGACAATCACGTCTCTCCTCCATGTTTTTGGGAAAGCCAGTTCAGTTTCTGACTGCCTGTGGCCACAGGTTGTGCCAGCCCACGTTTATGGTGGAGGCTCTCACGTCATCCAGCGACTCCTTGATGGCGCAGATGCAGTGGGCAATGTTGAAATCCTTCCAACACTGCCCGACGGTGAGCCCTGGGTCGGACTCCATCGCATCCAAGGTGCTACGGGTGTAATACGTTTTAACCGTTGAAATCACACCTTGGTCGAGTGGCTGGATGAGGGAGGTAGTGGCAGGCGGCAGGAAGATCACCTCTATGTTCGGGTAAGCCACGTCCAGATCCGTGGGGTGGCCAGGAGCGTTATCCAGGAGCAAGAGAACCCTGAACACAAGGTTTTTGTCCACCATGTACCTCTCCACCTGAGGGACGAAACAATTCTGGAACCAGTCCAGGAAGATTGCTGCCATCACCTTGGCTTTCCTGTTGGTCCTCCAAAACACGGGCAGAGTTTGCTTGTTCTTGCCCTTGAGAGCACGCGGCTTCAGGGAACGGAACAACATCATGGGTTTCAGCATGAAGTCCCCTTTTGCGTTTGCTCAGAGGAGAAGAGATACCCGGTCCTTGGCAGCCTTGAATCCCGATGCTGTCTCCTCGCGCTTCGAGATGAAAGTTCTCGTGGGCATTTTTTTTTCCAGAAGAGGCCTGTCTCGTCAGCATTAAACACCTGCTCTGGGAGGTATCCCTTCTCTTGGATCAGCCTCGCGAGTTGAGCAGGGAACACTTTTGCCGCCTCGTGGTCCGCAGATCCACGCTCCCCTGTGAGTTTCACATTTTTGAGACCGTACCGCTCCTTGAAACGATGGAACCATCCCATGCTTGCAGTGAATAAAGTCGCGCTGCTTGTACCATCATTGATCGGGGCATCACTCGTGCTGGCTCCACCCGCACCAGACAGATTATCGTAAATCCATTTGGCCTTTGCGCAAATAAGAGGTCCACTCAAAGGCATACTCTGTGTTGCCCTCGATCCATATGCTGAGAGCCTTCTCCATCATTTCTAATGTGGAGATCCCGGACATGAGTGACCACCTTCGTACTCGATACAGCGCTCGCTGAAATAGTCACTAATCGCCTTCTTCCTCCGTATGTCATGAATGGTGGATTCGTTGACGCCATAATGCCTGCCCACAGAGGCTGCACTCTCCCCTCTCGGAAGTCGGTTGAGCAGCTCCACTTTCTGGCTCAGGCTCATCACTTTCTTCTGCCTCTTGGTGGTCGACACATTTTCAGCACTGGCCTTGCGCTTGGGAGCCAGAATTGAACGATGAGCAGAGCGAGAGTCAAAAACACAGGTCGAAGCAATGGGACGAGAACAATGATTCGGATTGAGGACACTATGTATATGTAGGATTGTGGGTAGTTGCGGGAGGTACTCTGCCCATTGTTTGTGGGGGATGTTATTGGATGATGCCGTATTGAGCCTATCTGCTAATTTCAATGATAGATTTAATGAAGCATTTGCATTCCATATAATTCAAGGGGTTGACATGTTTTCATCGCCCTGAAGTGTTTTCATTGTGTAAGATCTCTGATGCTTTGCCGTAAATTGCAAATTGTCATCGATTTAATGAAGTGTTTGCATTCTATAATTCGCGGAGTTGACTTGTTTACATGTCTGGTGGGATATCCCGCGAAGCTTGCCTCAAGTGCACTTAAATTATTGGCCGCGAAAGCCATGAAAATGCAAAGCACACAGCAGTGAACGTATGGTACTGTACTGTACAGTATAAGCAGGTCATGCTCGTGGCTGGTAGATGTTTTTTTGCGCATGTCCAGCTGCTTTATGCCTGGCTGGTGAAAGATGGGTTTTATAAATGTGTCAAGTTGGGGGCTCGTGAATTTTTTTTGGTGCCCCTTAAAAACTGCGAATTCGTGGAACATGGCCATGAATAGGAGGGGGAGGGGGCGGGGGCACGATTTTGCGGAACAGCCACAAAAAGAAAAAAAAAATGCGAATTCGCTGGGCACTTTTCTGCGAATAGAGAAACTGGTTGCATTTTATAAACCGCGACTCCGCAGAACCTGCGAATGGCAAAACCGTGAATAGCGGGCTCCAACAGTACCTACACTACATGACCAAAAGTATGTGGACACCCTTTCTAATTAGTGGGTTCGGCTTTCAGCTACACCCATTGCTGACAGGTCTATATTAATCAAGTACAAAGCCATGCAATCTCCATAGACAAACATTGGCAGCAGAATGGGCCGTACTGAAGAACTCAGTGACTTTCAATGTGGGACTGTCATAGGATGCCACCTTTCCAACAAGTCTTCATCAAATTTCTGCCCTGCTAGAGCTGCCCCGGTCAACTAAGCGCTGTTATTGTGAAGTGGAAACATCTCGGAGCACCAACAGCTCAGCAGTGAAGAGGTAGGCCACGCAAGCTCGCAGAATGGGACCGCCGAGTGCTGAAGCGTGTCGCCCATAAAAATCGTCTGTCCTAGGTTGCAACACTCACTACCAAGTTCGAAACTGCCTCTGGTAGCAACGTCAGCACAACAACTTTGTCGGGATCTTCATGAAATGGGTTTCTATGGCTGAGCAGCCGCACACTAGCCCAAGATCATCATGCGCAATGATGAGCATCGGCTGGAGTGGTGTAAAACTCGCCGCCATTGGACTCTGGAGCAGTGGAAATGCGTTCTCTGGAATGATGAATCGCGCTTCACCCTCTGGCAGTCCGATGGGCGAATCTGGGTTTGGCGGATTCCAGGAGAACGCCACCTGCCTGGATCCATAGTGCCAACTGTTAAGTTTGGTGGAGGAGGAATAATAATAGTCTGGGGCTGTTTTTCATAGTTTCGGCTCGGCCACTTGGTTGCAGTGAAGGGAAATCTTGACGCGACACCATACAATGACATTCTAGACTATTGTGTGCTTCCAACTTTGTGGCAACAGTTTGGGGAAGGCCCTTTCCTGTTTTCACATGACCTTGCCCCCATGCACAAATCGAGGTCCATACAGAAATGGTTTGTTGAGATCGATGTAAAAACTTGACTGGCCTGCAGAGCCCTGACCTCAACCCCATCAAACACCTTTGGGATGAATTGCAACCCTGACTGTGAGCCAGGCCTAATTGCCCAACATCAGTGTCCGAACTCACAAATGCTATTGTGGCTGAATGGAAGCAAATCCCCGCGGCAATCTTCCAACATCTAGTGGAAAGCCTTCCGAGAAGAGTGGAGGCTGTTATAGCAGCAAAAGACGGTGAGTTGGTCCCCACTCCATATTAATGCCCATGTGTTAGTGTGTGTGTTAGTGTTAGGTATATATAATACATACACACTGCAGTCAATAAGTAACCTTAAAATATTTTTCACAACTTGTTTATTGCCTGTATGTGTGTAACTTATTTTTCAACATAGTCTCCATTGTGTTCAATGCATTTTTCCAGTGCTTTACTGAGGCCCAGATTCCTCTTGAAAAATAATCTTTTGGCTGCTTGTGTAGCCATTCGTGCACCACCTCTTGGACCTCTTTGTCGGATTGGAAAGTGGTTCCATGAAGCGCCTTTAAGTGATCCGAAGACGCGAGGTCTGGCCAGTAGGGTGAATGAGGAAGACACTCAAAATGCAGGTCCTCGATCGTTGCAGCTTTAGCGCGGGTAGTATGTGGCCGAGCATTGTCTTGCTCCAGCAAAACACCGATAGTTGTTCCCGATGTTTTGATCTGATTGCTAGTTTCAGATTATTTTAAGGAGGTTGCAGTATGATGCATTGCTGACTGTGGTCCCTCTGGACATGTAATGCTCTACAAGTGGGCCTCGGCTATCCCAGGAGAACGTCGGCATCACTTTTCCAGCGGAGGCTGTGTGGAAATTTTTGGGCTTCGGTGAAATTGAATGACACCACTTTTGCTTGCCCTCTTCGTTTCTGGCTGAAAGTAGTGGACCAAGCTTTCATCCCCAGTCACTACGCGCTGTAAGAAAGTGTTGCCTTCTGTTTCGTAACGTCACAGAAGTTCTTCACATGTGTCAACTCGCCATTCTTTCAGTTCGGGTGTGAGTTGTCTTGGCACCCACCTTGCAGACACTTTGCGGAACCCAAGCACGTTGTGAATGATATGGTGTGCTGAACCATGGCTAATATTCAATTCGGAGACCACTTCATCCAGCGTAATGTGATGGTCTTCCCTCAGCGCGTGCTCACCTTCTGCAACCATTTCTGGTGTGTCGGCTGTGTGAGACCGGCCCGAGCGAGCAGCGTCTGCCACACTGAACACTCCAAATATTTTAAGGTCTGCCACACTTTTAAACTTCCTGTCCTAGTCGGACACCTGCTGCAACAATAAACATGCGTCACCATATTGCATATTCATTCTGCAAAATATTTCACTGGGATTCACACCCTCACTTCCAAAGAAACATCACAGAACGTTGCTTCTCCCTGGTGCATGCTTCTAAGGGAGCCGCCATCTTGGAACTGCTCTACTGACGTCATACGCTCAATGTCACGAGATCTAAAACAGGCAAAACATGACTCTTAGCCATAGATATAACATATGTCGTCTACAACTACATACACTACTCACAATAAGTTAGGGATATTGTGGGAGTGTTTTTTTATTTTTTTTATAGGGGTTAGGGTTAGGATATTGAAATCAAGAATGCTGTGTTTTTTCACACATTAATAACCATAGAATTAGGACCAACAACTTTTTTCAACATAATTAACACACAAAATCAACCACACCGAAGAACCTGCCAATATCCCTAACTTATTGTGAGCAGTGTACATTACATTCTTGAATTTATATTGCCATTTCAAGGTTGCTTATTGACATGCGTGTGCGTGTGTGCGCACACTGTCATAGACATCTGGAATGATCTTCGATAAATGAGACCTGAATGGAAGTTGATATCGCAGCTCGATACAATCCAGGAGGCATCTGAAAGCCACATCTTCGACAATGAAGAATGGCTGAGTATCAATCACTATAATATCTTCCAACAGCCGGTCGATGATAGACTTTTCATTGTACCTCTCCTACTTCATGACTTTATGTTCCCATAACGTGGTCTGCCAGGGTCGTTTCACACAAGTCTATGTAAAAGGTCCAGCAGCAGTTCCTTCCTTCCTTGGACTCCCTATGCCTCCTTTTCTCAGCATATTGTGCAACTTCTACTCTATAGTGGCCTTGCAGATGCTGGACTAAGTTCATAGTCGTGAAGTTTTTGATGGAGCCCCTCAAAGCACATCTTTGTTGCACTGCAAGCCCGTAGCCAAAGTTTTCTCAACTGGGTGAATCTGAAAATAATCCCAAATAATGCTGGACTTAGGCATCGTGCAGCAAAACGTTCAAGCCAGTGGACCAGGAACCGGAAATGCAGTATGCACTTGTAACATACCGATGAGTTAAAGTTTTGTATGATGGGGCTTTTAAAGACTGCATGTGAAATATGCCCCTTTTGCTCTGGGGCCCAGAATATCATGTCACGATGGTGATAGAATAGGAGATGCCTAGGTGAGGTGACTAACTCCCACACTATCTGCAGATAGTCCTTCCCAAGGATGTACCAAAGGCAGCGATAAAACTCCACAGGCAGGTCGTCGTTGCCCGGGCGTTTATTCACGGCTACATCCCTAAGAGCGGAGGACAAATTACTCCAGGCTCAGCGACCGGTGTTTCCAAACGCTTCAGCTGTTCCAGGCTTGAATGATTACTCAGATGGCTGAGAACTTCGGCTTTCCGGGTTTGATCAACCGGTAGCTTTTCAAAGAGCCTGGAGTAATAATCCTCCACTGCTTCAGTAATTTGGTCAGAGTCTGAAACATGGCTTCCCCCCATTTAGACCTTTGTCAAAACACCTTTATGCCTGTCACATCATTGGAAGAAGAATCTGGTACACTTTTCGTTCCCCTTCAATACCCGCACTCTGCTTCTGAAGATGATTGTCCTCGCCTTGACTGAGGTGGTAAAATACCAGGTACCAGTACCACATGAAGTACCAGGTCCAGGTTGCCAAAATTTGATGATAAAAGGAAGTTTGATCCCAGCCACATTGGACCAGGTTATATTACTCATTCGCTCACTGTGTCCCTCAATCTAAAATCCTGAACAGGCCTTTTAAGGGCTTGAGCCAATGAGTCCTGGACCAATCTGTCCACATCTATGTTAAAATCTCCCCAACAATCATCGGGGCAAAGATAAAAAGGAGGAGCTCCACTTGGTGCAGGAGCTCCACTCTTTCACACGCTCTCCGAGGGGTGTACAGTGTCCACATTGACCAAGGTCAGGGGGGTTGACGACCATCTGCCTGCCGGTGAGCATCTGCCTGCCGGTTGGGGGCAGAATGTGGACATAGGGGACAAAGAGTGGATCGGGAAGACTCTCCATGGAAAAGGGCAGATTGAAAGACTCTTTGTCCAACTGGAACATGCCACCTGAACTGAAAAGGGAATGCTCCACCCAGCCACGTGTGGTGGTGCACTTCCACAGGCATCTCTTCCTCTGGATCCCCCAGGAAGATGTGGAGCATTAACTTATATTGTCCCAAGTGACCAAACAGACCTTCTCTCCAACTGCACTCCATCATAATCTCTAGGAGTTGCACAGCGAAGAATGGCTTCGAAAGCAAATGTACTATCTTTCAGACTGCAGGCAATATATGAAGGGTTTGCAAGGCATGCACATACAAACACCGAGGTATTAAGAGGAGCCTGTCTTGTCGCCACAAAAAAGGTGTCGACGTGTGTATGTCCTATATAAGTATTTATCTCTTTGCATTTGCATTCAACACATGACAATTATATAATTATGTTTATAGTCATTGTGCAATAAATAAAACTCTAGTATACTGTACAGGCTAACCCCTGCTCTAGTGGTGAAAAATGGCCTTAAAACAATCATTCATTCATTCATTCAGTATACCGTGCAGGTATGCAAGAAGTTGTAAGGAGAGGTAGCTAATTCAGTGAGCTTGGTATATGAACGTCGGAAATGAAAATGGAGAGATTATTCTCTCAATTATCACAACATCTGAGGCTTGACATGCATTGAAGGATATGGCTGATGGACTGATGGATCGCTATCAAAAAGCAAGGAAGGAGCCACCAAAACTCTTATATACTGACAGACTGCTGCAGTACGTTTGGCCCATCCAAATTGGAGGTGTGTCTAGACATCTGACATTTTATGCGTCTGGCCGTCAGATGTTCAATGGAGTCCCATCTATTGTACAGAACATTCATGGCTCGCCTCTCCCATTGCATATTTGAATGGGACAAAGCTGATGTTGATACGCTGGCACATGCCAAGAAAAGTGAGACGGTGAAAATGGGCCTCTCTAACCCCAGTGAGTCTGCAGTTCATAAAGCCATTACAAGGGAAAAGTTGGCCAGGTAGGTCATTATTACTATTATCTGAAGAACATCATTCTGTGGAAATGTTCCAGTTATATCTACAAACTCACGTGCTGTATACATATACCTAATGTTCTTCACTCTCTTTCAGACACTGTTGGAGGCAGACCAGAGGTGCTGAGAAAACTGAGGCTGTAGAGGAATTGATTGATACTCTGTCTGGTGCTACAGACTCTCTCTCTTGGAATTTGTCTACTGAAGGAAGAGATGAAAGACCATCTGAGAGGTGCAAAAGCGGCATGTTGCTTGCATTCAAGACGTGTCTGAGATATCTCTCTACACCATAACTGGACACGCCACCAAAGGTCCAGAGATGCTTGCCAGTCTTTCACTGTGCTAGAGGGTCCACCTCCCTCGAACTTTCACCTTCATTGGCATGTTTTATACCTGGAGCAGCTGCAAATTCTGTAAACTTCCAAGCATACCTGTTGGATTGGGTGACTCGGTGGAATGCAGCCTGAGCGGCTGCCGCAATTGATGTTCTTTGAAATCCCTTTGGCTTCAGGACCATTGACACCAGGCTGCAGAACAAGCTCGATGAACTGAGCCAGGACGTACACCAGAAGGACATTTTCCCTCATTATGTGAAGCCTGGAAAATCGACTGATGAAAAAATTGGCATGGAGTACCTTTTACACCAGTCTGGTTTTATCCTCCCTGAAGATGAAGAGGAGATCAACTCTGAGATTGATGAGGGATTTGAGAAATTTCATGTTTTGGTGTGAGAGGAAAAAGAACAAACTTCCTTCGCTTTTCAAAACGAGGACCTCCAAACATCTGCTGCACCAAATGAGGATGTATGTTCACAATTTTATAACACTATCTTTTCCATTCTCGTTTTGTGATAATAAAAAAATGCGGTTGGTTGTCTTTTCACTATTTGCCTCAATAAATAACTTTCTTTGATGCCATTATAAATCCCTGTTTTCTTTGTTGTTTTTTGAGGCCTGCTCAGCATATATGATATATTTTCATTCTATTGTAGGATGCTGATGAGGTAGGTGGAAGAAGAAAGTGAAGAATCAGTTGATGCCAAAGGCATACCAGGCCAGGACAAGGTGGATAGACTCGCTCGCACAAGCCCTTGTCGGATTGAGTGGCCTTTGTGTCACCAATGACCTGTTTATCAAGAGCCTGTTTGGCCAGTTGGTTGACTGACACCAAGCCTCTGATTTTTCAAGGCCAGAGTCAGTAATCCACCCTCAGGACAGTTTGTGAGATTGAAAGGTTCCAGTGGACACTTTGGTGTCATAGCTGTTAAAAGGTAATATGAAGTGGTTTGTTGAAGAATTAAATTACATCAACGTCAGGTCAACATAAATTTCAGTGGAAATAATTAATTCTCCGACAATTTGGCAACGAGGATAACGAATTTCAGGAATTTAGGTCGTCTTCAGGCGAGAACTTCAACTCCTAATTGAAAACAAATTCCTTATCTATTCTTCGAATTGCTGGTTAGAAACTTCAGTACCAAGATCAACACTTCGTGAGTGCAACAGGACAAATTGGACATGCAACTGCAGGTTAAAGCAATAGATCCTGTTTCTTTATTTTTATGATAAAATGGTTTGAACTCGGTTTAAATCACGTCATCTTCGTGGAGATAGGTGTTTGCTGTCATGACAGCTGGTACTCCATATCAGGGCTTTTCAAAAGATGCTCATAGCTTAGTCTCTGTGGGTACCCTTGTTTGCCACCTCGTCAGCAGCACACTATTCACTTCCGCACCGCTAGACTCCGTATCCCATCCTTGTCGCCAAATTGTTGAAGAATTAAATTAGGTCAACATAATTTACAGTGGAAATAATTAATTCTCTGGGTTCTGTGAGCTCAAATGATTTTAATCGTGCATGCATGCATGGAAGAGATTGTCAGAATTATATGTTGAATGTTTTGTACCGGGAAGCAAAAAGAATACCTGTGAATGCGTCTGTTTTCCAGGTGTTTTCTCTCAGCTGGTTCTCCTGCTTCAAGTCCATCAAAGAGTCGCGTTGTGGAGACTATCTGCGTCAGCCGTGTTCACGTTTTGGCTGTGTGTACCTGTCACACAAGCGATGTGTCCAGATGGAAGCTCATCCTGTTGTCCGACAATGGCAAAAGGCAGCATCTCCTGCACAGTGAGGCTTTGCTGGAGGGCACTAACCTGGTTCTCCAGTATCAACATGACAACGCTCATGAGGTGGTACAAGAAGACTGCTTGAATAACTGAAGTGAGGATTTGCTTACATGGTAAAACCTTACCATATGGGATCATGTGTGCTTCTATCGAGCTCCCTGAGGCACGTCGGCTTCCGACGTCCAAGGAGCCTCCGGCAGACGCACACATGTTTGAGGAGCCACAAGACACCTGGAGAGGCGTTTAAATAACCGTAATAACCGAATGGATAAGTAACAACCGAATGTATCATGATCAACAATACACACCGACATACAGGCAAACAGACACCAAATTGCGTATGTTAATATGACAGGACAGTACTTGTAACTTTTTCTTAAACTTCATTCTTTACTCAACATTACTGTAATTGCACCAGCTTGGGAATGGCAATGCAAAGACTGGCAGGCCAAAGAAAACAGCAGTCCTGAAATTGTGTGTGTGTGTGGTGTGGTGTGGTGTGGTGTGTGGTGTGGACTGAACTACTCCCTCAAACTTTTGTGAAATCGTACCAAACTTCTGGGATGCACCTATCTCTCCCTTCGGTATGTCCTCAGGATATTTTTTTTTTGAAAAATTTTCCTATTTGTTTTTCTTTTTTGGGAGAATTTTATTTATTTTTTTTCAACTTAAGTTTTCAACTTCAATTGTTTATAAAATGTAATATCACATATATTACAAATACATTTGTGCATTATGATTGTTTGAATTATGATTGGCGTAAATCATGACAAAACAGCAACTCCGGTACAGTCATTTATCTATATATCTACATATCTGGGTAGTATCTGTGTTGTCATTGAACTACTCCCTGAAACTTTTGTTTCCGTGGTTGTGAAGTGTTTTTAATAACGTGGTGGTGGTGGTTTTGAATCACGTGGTGGTTGAGGTATTTTGAATTATGTGGTGGTTGAGGTATTTTGAATTATGTGGTGAGGTGTTTTAAAATGATGTGGTGGTGGTGTTTTTAAATCACGTGGTGGTGAGGTGTTTTGAATTACGTGATGGTGAGGTGTTTTCAATTACTTGGTGGTGAGGTGTTTTGAATTACTTGGTGGTGAGGTGTTTTGAATTACTTGGTGGTGAGGTGTTTTGAATTACTTGGTGGTGAGGTGTTTTGAATTACTTGGTGGTGAGGTGTTTTGAATTACTTGGTGGTAAGGTGTTTTGAATTATGTGGTGGTAAGGTGTTTTGGATTACGTGGTGGTGAGGTGTTTTTTAGTTTGGTGGGGGTGAGGTGTTTTAAATTAAGTCGGGGTGAGGTGCAATCATCCCAAACTTCCAGTCTGCACCTACCTCTCCCGTATGGATGTGCTGAGGGGTTGTTTTTTGAATTTTATATATATTTTCAACCTAAATTGTTTATAAAAATGTAATATCAAACACTACAAATAAATTTGTGCAAAATAATTGTTTGTATTATGATTAGTGTAAATCATGACGACACAGCAACTCAGGGACAGTCATTATCCTCAGCTAAAATCAGCCCGTGCCTCAGTAACGACGCGTGGTGAGGTGAGCGCAGCGAACCGAGCCAAGCTAGTGTGTATATATATGTATGTGAAGCGTGGTGCTACGCGCGCTTACTTGTACAACAAGAAGGAAGCGGACAACGCGGTGAGTTTAAGAGTCTTTATTATGAGAGCTCAACTGTAGCACTGGAGCGCTCCGGGCTGCGCGCCCGGTGTATATCCCGCGGCCACGCCTACCCCTAGGGCGTGGCCGCCGCCCACTTGGTGCGTGGAATGATGCCCTCACGCCAGTGAGCTTTCGTGTCCACCACACGCGCCCCCCCAGAATTCCCGCACACCTGGAGGGCCAGTTTGCGGGGCAAACAGATGACCCGGCCGAAGCGCCCTCTGGCGTCTGGGGTGCAGGGATGCCAGCTGGGATGCCTCCGGCTGCACCCGGGATGGGTGCAGGACCGGGGGGCGGCGTGCCGGGGGTCCGCCCGCAGGGGGGCGGCCCCGACGCGGGGGCCGAGCCACCGGCGGTGGGTGGTCCACGTCGAGGTGGGCCGGTTTGAGGCGATCCACCAAGACACGGTCGGGAGTACCGCCGATATCCAAGGTGAAATGTTTCACCCGGGTCTCCAGCACGCGGAAAGGCCCGTCGTACGGGGGCCACAGTGGTGTCCGGTGGGCGTCATGCCGGACGAAGACTTACTCCTCAGTGCGAAGCTCCGGGGCGACGTGCGTAGGCGGGTGCCCATGGTGCGCCGTCGGCACCGGGGCGAACCTCCGGGCTGTCTCCTGCAGCGCAGAGCGCTCCTGCGCCGCGGACCATGGTGCCGTGGGGTCGGGGGGAACTCGCCCGGCACCCGCAGCAGTTGTCCGAAGACCAACTCCGCCACGGATGTGCGCAGGTCGTCCTTCGGCGATGTCCGGAGGCCCAGCAGGACCCAGGGGAGCCTGTCGACCCAGCCGCCGTCGCGGAGGGTGGCCCGGAGCGCGGCCTTCAACGAGCGGTGGAACCGTTCGCACAGGCCGTTGGCCTGGGGGTGGTAGGCCGTGGTTCGGTGCAGCTGGACCCCGAGCGAGCCCCCACGCGACCGCCCCCCAGAGCTCCGAGGTCAACTGGGGGCCGCGGTCGGATGAGATGTCCGAGGGGGTGCCGAACCGGGCGACCCAGGTGGCGATGAACGCCTGTACGACACCCGCCGCCGTCGTCGCCGCCAAAGGCACGGCCTCCGGCCACTGGGTGGTGCGGTCCACCATTGTCAGGACGTGGGTGAAACCCCGCGAGGGGGGCAGAGGTCCCACCAGGTCCACGTGTACGTGGTCGAACCTTCGTTCCGGCACCGTGAACGGGGCCAATGGGGCCTGGGTGTGCCGGTGCACCTTCGCACGCTGGCACGCGAGGCACGTCCTGGTCCAGCCGCGGACGGCGTTCCGGAGGCCATGCCAGACAAACTTGTCGGCGACCAACCTCTGGGAGGCCTTCGTGCCCGGGTGGGACAGACCGTGGATGGCGTCAAAAACCTGGCGCTGCCAGCCCGCGGGCACGATGGAGCAAGGCCGCCCGAGGGAGATGTCGCACAAGAGGGCCGCGCCGTCGAACGGCACCTCGGTGACGTGGAGGCCCGTGACGGCGGTCCGCAAGGCCTGGACGCCGGGGTCGGCGGCCTAGTCCGCTGCCATCCGGGCATAGTCGATGCCAAGGTGGACTGCGTGGGCGACGGACCGGGAAAGGCAATCCGCCACTGGGTTGTCCTTCCCCGCGACGTGCCGGATGTCCGTTGTATATTCGGACACGGCCGAGAGGTGACGCTGCTGCCAGGCCGACCACGGCTTGGCGACCTTGCCCATCGCGAAGACCAGTGGCTTGTGGTTGACGAAGGCCGTGAACGCACGGCCCTCGAGCAGATGTCGGATGTGCCTGACCGCCAGGTGAAGCCCGAGCAACTCGCGGTCGAAGGTACTATAACGGCGTTCGGGCGGGCGAAGCTGCCGGCTGAAGAACGCCAGCGGTTGCCAAACACCACGCACCCATTGCTCGTGCACCACGCCCACTGCGTAGTCCGAGGCGTCGGTGGTGAGGGTGATCGGTGCATCGGGCGGCGGGTGCGCGAGCATGGTGGCGTTAGCCAAGGCGAGCTTCGCGCCTGCGAACGCCGTGTCCATCTGCTCGGTCCAGGTAACGTCACCTTTGCCCGGCTTCCCTCGGAGGGCCTCGTGCAAGGGGCGCAGGAGCTGGGCGATGCGGGGCAGGAACCGATGGTAAAAGTTTACCATGCCCAGGAACTCCTGGAGCCCCTTGATCGTGCGGGGGCACGGAAACCCCTTCACCGCCTCCACCTTGGCCGGTAGGGGGACGGCCCCGTGCCTGGTGACGCGGTGCCCCAAAAAGTCGATGTCGGCGACGCCGAACCGGCACTTGGCGGGGTTCACGATGAGGCCATGCTGGCCCAGACGTTCGAAAAGCGTGCGGAGGTGGTGTAGGTGCTCTTCGCGGGACGCGCTGGTGACGAGGATGTCGTCCAGGTAGACGTACACGAAATCCAAGTCACGCAAGACGCTGTCCATTAGTCGCTGGAACGCCTGAGCCGCATTCTTCAAACCGAAGGGCATCCGAAGAAATTCGAAAAGTCCGAACGGCGTGATGACCGCCGTCTTCGGGATGTCCTCCGGCCTGACGGGGACCTGATGGTAGCCGCGTGTGAGGTCCACCTTCGAAAAGAAGGACATGCCCGCCAACCGGGCGGCGAAGTCCTGGATGTGGGGGACGGGGTAGCGGTCGGGGGTGGTGGCGTCGTTGAGGCGCCGGTAGTCCCCGCACGGTCGCCATCCCCCGCCGGGCTTTGGCACGATGTGAAGCAGCGATGCCCAAGCACTCTCGGAGCGCCGCACGATGCCGAGCCGCTCCAGCGTAGCGAACTCCGCTTTAGCTGCCGCGAGCTTCGTCGGCTCGAGGCGGCGTGCACGGGCGTAGACCGGTGGCCCGGCGGTGGGGATGTGGTGTTCCACCCCGTGCTTGACGGCCCCCGCCGAGAAGGTGGGCCGCGAAGCTGGCGAGGAGGCGTTGAAGTCGTCCGCTGCCGGAAGCGTACAAACTAACCTCGCCGGGACCGAACCGCTCAGCAAGCTGCTGAGCTCAGCAAGCTCAGTGAGCCGCTCAACGAGCTGCTCAGCGCGCAAGCAAGCGAGCTGAACGTTTCAGCCTGGAGGAGACGTCTGTTCTTCACATCCACCAACAACCCGTGTGCACAGAGGAAGTCCGCACCGAGCAGTGCCATGGGGACACTAGCGGTTACGAACGTCCACGCGAAGCGTTGCCTTCCGAACCGCAGGGAGAGGCAGCGCTTCCCGAATGTGCGTATGGGTGTTCCGTTTGCGGCAAGCAACGTGGGGCCCCGGCCCGCGGTGTGCTTGTAGGACGTAGAGGCAGGGATAACGCTCACCTGTGCCCCCGTATCGCATAGGAAACGGTGCCCGGACAAGGTGTCCATTATAAAAAGAAGGCTGCCGGAATGGCTGACGCTCAGGGCCGCGACCGAGCGCCAGCTTTGTAGTTTCCCGACTTGCCGAAGGAGCACGGCGGGCAACAATTCCTCGCCTTGTGGCCAAACCTGGCGTGGAAATCGCACCAGGTTTGCGGCGAAGGCGGAGGCCGCGGTTTTCACGGTGGTGGTGGGCGTGGCGTGGCGGCGGACACGGCCACGCGCATCAGCCTCGGGATCCCCGAGGTGTGGTGCATCAGCATCAGGGTCAGCCTCGGGATGCGCGACGGCCGCGCCAAAACTCGCCTACGCGTCCAAAGCCGCGAAGAACCTGTCGGCCTCGGCAGCGAGAGCTCGGGGGTTCCGTTGTCACAGAACCGTCCAACGCGAGGCGGAATCGTGCCGGCAGCTGGCGTCGAAATAACGCCCGGAAAAGAACGTTTGGGGTTTCGTCGCCCATCAACGACAGCATATGGTCCATGCGGACCAACGGTCGCGTGTCACCGAGCTCGGGGAGGTCCAGGAGGCGGTCGGCCCGTGCGTCCACCATGAGGCCGAACGTGGCAAGGAGGAGACGCTTGATCGCCTCGTACCTGCCGTCGGCCGGTGGGTTCCTCAGGACCGACACGGGCGGCCGTGCCGGGCCCGAGGGAGGCGACCACGTGGCAGTTCCTGGTCTCGTCCACCGTGATGCCTCGAAGTCGGAACTGGGCTTCTGCCTGCAGGAACCAGACTTCGGCTTGCGTCTCCCAGAACTCGGGGAGTTTCATTTGGACCGCGTTGGTTGCCATTGCTGTGGCAGGTTCGGGTGGTCAGCGACGGCTGACCAGAACGTCAGAGGGTCACCAATGAAGCGTGGTGCTACGCGCGCTTACTTGTACAACAAGAAGGAAGCGGACAACGCGGTAAGTTTAAGTCTTTATTATGAGAGCTCAACTGTAGCACTGGAGCGCTCCGGGCTGCACGCCCGGTGTATATCCCGCGGCCACGCCTACCCCTCGGGCGTGGCCGCCGCCCACTTGGTGCGTGGAATGATGCCCTCACGCCAGTGAGCTTTCGTGTCCGCCACGTATGTATGTATATATATATATATACACAAAGAATTAAGTTAAGCACCCCTACACAACGAATTAAGGTAAGCACCCCCTAATATATATTCTTTGTGTATATGTATACATTGGCATATATTCTAAGGTATGTGAGATCAAATAATGATTGGTATGACATTAGCAATTATCCATTGATGAAATTGAGTGATCAAAGTGAAAAAAAGTGATTGGTTGAGTCAGTGATCCGATCACGTGGGTCCTACACACGTTATTGACGCAAAGATCGCTACAGGTCTTCTCAGAACAATGACTGTACGTTAGAAAACATAAACGTCATCCACACTGTCCGTGATGGACCTATAGCTCCATACTTAAATTGAGGTGAAAATATGCCTAAAATTGCCAAAAAATTTCACCTTAAATTATTCAGAATAAAATATTGAAAACGGCATGATTGTTATGTTTTTATGTGACCATAATATCACTTCTCCAGAAAATATAGCAATATCATGGGTATATTACACTGTTTTGACGACAACAAACTTGTAATGTGCGAGGTTGTAAAAAAACGGGGGGGGGGGTGCTTAACTTAATTCTTTGTGTATATATATATATAGATAGATATATATATATATGGTATCTGTAATCTGGTTCTCCAACCTAATGAGCGGACAGCATGACGTCATCGCCATGCATGTCTGCATTGCCTGCAAAGCTCCAGAGGAACCATCTAGCAGTGCGTCATTATGCGACACCTTGCTGGCGGTTTCTCCACTGATGATATGGGGGTCGCATAGTGACTGATATATATATATATATATATATATATATATATATATATATATATATATATATATATATATATATATATGTAGGGAGCTGTAATGCCCCTCCCCCTTTGTATATCCTTGCTGCTTTACCAATTACCAAGTATAACCAATTATATGTGTTTTGACTGATTGCTGTACTCTTTCATAATACTTAGTCCTTTCTTATGCATTGAGGATGTGTAATATCCTAATAAGGAGTTCTGTGCTTGTGAGCTCTTGGCCTGTGTGGGCACACACAATCTCTTGTTCCCCTTCCCTGGCCTTGGTGGCAGCTGTTATCTCTCAGCCTCCCTCTAGACTTTGCCAATATCCTGTGGGCTGACACATTTACGAGTGTCCCCTCCTTTTGTACTTTCCCAACCAAGGTTTCTATACAGAAAGTTGTAAACATGTTGCCACATATGGCTGACCATCTCCTTATCTGAGTTAAACTATGAGTGGCCTTGATGAGCTTCCTCTAACTAACTGAACAACAGGATGGGACTATGGTGGGAGGGCCAATGAGCCCATTCTGTCTCTGTATCTTGTGAGCTAAAACCACACCCGATATTCCTTATATAAAGCAAGTTTAAATCGAATTATTTCAGAGCATCTTGTTGTAGTGTTGGTCATTTCATGTGAACCTTCTGCGACATCGTGCTGTCCGCAAGCTTGTGTAAACGAGTTCTAATAAATATATCCGTTGCTCCTTTCTCTGAGTCTTCTGAGTCCCAAGTTCTAAGTCTCAATCCGACAAGTGGTGGCAGCGGTGGGATCAGTCTGTGCAGTCCGGGACGCGGTCCCAGGCAAGTGAGTGGTGAGACCAGCTGGCAATTGATCCGGGTCAGGTGAGCTGTGGTTTTCTTTTGTTTTTTCTTTGTAGCCTGGGGGTCAGTCCAAATTGTAACCCACTCTCTTGCTCGGGTGCCGTTTGTTCCGTTCCCTGCTCAAACCTGATCCACGAACCTAAATTTAAATACGGACCGCTTGGGTCCCGGAGCAACTGACTGTTTATGGACTCGTCAGGGTAACGTTACGTAAGGGGAAGTGCCCCATGTTGGGCGCCTGTGGATAAGGAGTAATAGATCTCTGGGTTGTGAGGGTAAGGATAAGCGCGGCGTCCCGATCCGAGGCCTACCCGGGAGACTTTGGAATTATAAGTAAGGTTAGAAGTATTATAAGGGCGTAGGACGCCAGGAGAGTATAGTAAGGGTAGGTTAGACGGCTGAGTAGGCGGGCGATCCTCTCAGGAGAGTAGGTAGCGTGGCTGTACCGCGAGGCGGGCGATCCTCACGGGTACAAGGCTGCGAGCCTCTCAGAGTTAGGTAGACGGCTGTACCGCGAGGCGGGCGATCCTCACGGGTACAAGGCTACGTCGGTAAACTAAATTTTCCTAGGATGGGTAATAAGATTGTAAAGGCAGGTGAACCGCTTAGAAATACCCCAGCATTTTTCATGTTTCGGAGGTATGGCTATGATGCTGCGAGACCAGGGAAGTCATGGGTTGCGCTGACGAAGGATTTAGGTGAACCGTGGCCCGAAGGAGGGTCTTTTGCGCTGGAAAAATTGGACGCGTTGTATGAGGCATTAGAAAAGTTGGAACAGGCCACGAAACACTTCCCGCCCGACTATTGGAAAGTCTTTGGTTGGTGGAAGGAAGAAGCGATGAAGCGACACGCAAAGTCGAAACAGGCCAGCTTGGCCGGTGAGGTAACAAAACTCAAGGGTCTGAGGAAACAGGCGAATAAAGTGCAGGATGAAGCGCTTAAGGAAATAGAGAGGCAGGCCAACGCGCGACTGATGTCGCTCGTTGAAAACCCAGACCCCGCGGTAGGGGAAGTAGTGACCAACCTACCCTCCCCAGCCCCAGACCTAAGCCCTGTCCCGGGGTTTCAGGCACCACCTATCCTTTCTGCGCTCCCGCCACCACCTCCCTATAACCCCGCTACCATCGCGCCCCAGATACCCCAGAACCACCCGAGCCAGGGAAGACCGTTTGCACAACTCGGGGCTAACGGAATAGATGACGGGACCGATATCGCAGGGTTCCCGCCACCGATAGGACAGGATGGGTTATACCCCTCACTGGTAGGCTGTAATGGGAAAGAGACCTCACAAACTACCCCATTGGAATGTCAGGAAATAGAGGGAAGGAAAACATTGTGCCCCCTACAAGTTATCGGAGTTGACGTAGCAGGTCATGGGGTTCGAGAAAGGGTACCATGGAAAGAATCCTCTTTAACGGTAATGTGGGAAAGGATTCAACATTTGCTTATTGAGGATCCACGACAGATAGTGCCAACCATGTCGAATTGGGTTATAGCTGGCGAGTGCGACTATCGAGACATAACTCATATGGGAGTATCCGTGCTCCCACCCAAAGTATGGGAAAGGGCTAGACTAAGAGCACACTGGCCGCACGACGATCCAAGGGCAGCAGGAGCGGGCCAGATAACACCAGCGCAATGGGACGCACTGAAGGTCCGGCTGCTGGGTGCCATCGAACATGCGCTGTTGCCAGCAGGGGGTCCGGATTGGGGAAAAATCGGGGCCATAAAACAAAAACCAGGAGAACCAATTGGAGAGTACCGAGAAAGGTTGGAAAAGGCCATCGCGCGCTGGGGAGGACTGGGTCCGATGCAGCTGGGAGGGCTGCCCCAACCATTGGTAAATCAATATCTAATCGAGGGGCTTCGGCCGATATTAAAGAAACAGGTACAGTCCGTCCTCTTCGGCTGGAAGGGAATGACAACCAACGAATTATGCGACAAGCTGGAACAATGCCCGGGCTCCTCCTTAGAGGAGAAGAAGGATATTAAGGAGGAAATATTGCAAATGTTTGTCCAGGAGAAACGGGCTCAATTTAATCAAGGTAAAAAGGGGGATCAGAGTCAGAACTACATACGCGAACAGTGCCAGAAGTGGGGGCCTGTCCGGGGTTATGAGGACCTTGGGAGGAGCGGTTTGCCTTTCTATAGGGGCCAATTCCCCAACGGAGAGTGGATCCACCGCGAAGGTAACCTCTGCGAAGGTTGTACTGCTGAGGACTTTGGACTAATTAATATGGACGAAATAAAACAACAATGGACAATACCACCCCCTCTTCCCCCTCCTCCTCAAAACCCTCAAACTTGGACTGTGCAAGGGCCCCCTCCCCAAAATTGGTATCCACCAAGACCCCTTCTCCAAACCCCTGGACCACCCCCCAATAGTGGGATGCAGAATGGACCAAGGGGGAACTGGGCCCCGCCTCGGGGTCCGCCGCAATGGGAACCAGTAAACCAGTCACAGTGGGGGCCGCCAGAACGCCGGCTGGGCGGAAGGGGCGCCGTAGAGGGACGACTTATGCCCTCCGCACCACCGGTTCCGCAGGAACCGTGCCATTATTGCAAGCAAATGGGACACTGGATACGTGATTGCCCAAAGGCTCGTAAGGGGTTTCCGCCCCAATACAATAGAGGGGCCTATTGACGGGACGCTGGCGGGTCGCCCAAGGAGTGTCCTCTCTTGACCATGACACCGGCAGAGGAACCGACCTTGACGTTGGACGTGGAGGGAAGACAATTAGAATTTCTCGTCGATACGGGTGCGACTCGCAGCACAATTAACAAGGGGCAATTGCCCTCTTTGCGCCCCACGGCGAGGAACGTTCAAATACTGGGTGTTTCGGGCTTACCCCAAGCGCTTCCTATTTCAGAGGAAGTGCGAGTAACATGCGGCCCGCTGGAGGCTAAACATGCGTTCCTGATTACCACTACCGCCCCGACAAATTTGTTGGGACGGGACTTGTTGTGCCGATTGGGCTGTCAAATCTCATGTACAGAGGAGGGAGTTTTTGTAGACGTCGCGGAATCTAAACGCGACTTGGTAATGACGGCATTGTCTCGGCCCGGCCCCACCGTGTATTGGTGGCGCATGGATGACGGGGCTCTGGCTACCTGGACGCATATCATAGATAATGTGTGTTTGGACAGTTCAGTCCTGCGAGATTGGCTACAACTGCACCAAATTTCGATAAAAAACTTAAAGGATAATCCACCCCATTGCACTGCGTACTACGATGCAACGGGCGAGGACGAGAATTATCGAGAAAAGGTTAAGGAAAAGCTGGGCGAGCGCACGCCTCTACACTTATCACGGATGTGGATCGGCCGTGAGGGAATAGGAATCGAGGCAGTCCTAACCTCGAGTCAGCGTGCGTTGACCCAATACCCCGAAGGAGCGGCCGCCCATGTTACCCTCACCACTGCCAAGGGGTGGCCGCCGGAAAGTGTAGGTTGGATGGTGGGGAGGTTACGAGAAGTTCCCTTACAAGGTTATCGGAGTAAGAGAGGCCGCTGGACTTTGAAACGGCTCCAAAATGGCGAAGGGTTCTCAATTGACTTCAAGACACAACGGAGGGATGGAGTGTTCGAAGTAGCAGAGTTGCCTCCTAAGGGCACCTATGCCATGAGGGCAGTGCTGACGGACCCGGGTGAGTCAGATTACCTCCTAGCGGAGGTGCCAGACAATTTATGGCCTAAGAGCGACGGTGAGGTTGGACGGATGCGAGACGCCAAACCTCTAGTGATAGCAGTGCAGCCGGGGATGCGCTTGCCAAATGTAAAACAGTATAAGCTACGACCTGAGGCCGACGTAGGCATAGCACCAGTAATTCAATCCCTAGTGGAACAGAAAATTATCGTGGAAACTAACAGCCCATGTAATACACCAATTTTGCCAGTAAAAAAGCCGTCGAAGGACAAATGGAGGTTTGTACAGGATTTAAGGGAGGTGAACAAGGTGATACAGGGCATACACCCACGAGTTCCAAACGGAGAAACCCTCATGATGTCAATCCCGCCGGACGCAACATACTTCACAGTTATCGACCTTTGTTCTGCGTTTTTCTCTGTGCCCATCGCGCCTGAGTCACAATACTTGTTCGCTTTCACCCATAGGGGGCACCAGTATACTTGGACAGTACTACCTCAGGGGTTTTCAGATAGCCCCACTCTGTTTTCCCGGGCGCTACACCGCGACCTGGCAGATGTGGAATTGAAGGGAGGGTCAGTGTTGCTGCAATACGTTGACGATTTGTTGATTTGCTCCCCTTCAAAGGAGGCGTGCGAAATGGATTCCATGGCCCTATTAAAGGCCTTGGCGGCCAAAGGCCACAAAGTAGGCAGACCAAAACTTCAGTTTGTGCGGAAGGTTGTAACTTACTTGGGACACGCCATTTCGCACGGAAAACGCGAATTGGATGCTGGACGGGTGACCGCTATCATGGAGCTGCCTCGCCCTCGCTCACAACGGCAACTGCTGCGCTTCCTAGGTATGACGGGATATTGCCGCACTTGGATACTTGATTTTGCGCTGCTGGCTAAGCCACTATACGAGGCGACCAAATCAAACGCCTCGGACGAATTGGTATGGACGGAGGAATTGAGGCGATGTTTTGACGGGCTGAAACAAGCGTTGGTCACGGCACCGTCATTAGGACTCCCGGATTATGCGAAACCATTTACCCTTTACACTCACGCCGTGGGGGGTTTCGCCCAGTCAGTTTTGACACAGACCCATGGGGATAAGGAGCGGCCGGTAGCCTACTTTAGTAAAAAATTAGACCCGGTCGAACGAGGGTTTCCGGTGTGCCTGCAAGCCGTGGCAGCGGCCAGGTACGCAGTAGAAAGAACAGCGGACATCGTTATGGGACACCCAGTAACGCTACGGGTACCGCATTGCGTCACTTCGCTGTTGTTACAGCGAAGCACACAGCATTTGTCTAACACTAGATTAATGCAATACGAATCCGCACTGATCACTGCAGCCAACATCACGATCGAACGTTGCACGACACTCAACCCAGCCTCACTGATGCCCACCCCTGAGGAGGGCGAACCCCATGTGTGCGCCGACGTTGTGCAGCTAGTCTCCACGGTGCGATCGGATTTAAAGGACAATCCCTTAGAATACCCCGACTGTACATATTATGTCGATGGATCAGCTAGGCGCGCATGGTACGGGTCCCTGTTGTCCGGGTACGCCGTGTGCTCGGATAGCGAAACGGTAGAAAGCGGGCGTCTTCCACCTACATTTTCCGCACAGCAGGCGGAGCTGTGCGCCTTGACTAGAGCGTGCAGCTTGGCGGAAGGCCTTGCCGTCAACATTTACACAGATTCGGCCTACGCTCACGGCGTAGTCCACGATAAAGGGGCCATCTGGAAGATGAGAGGTTTTCTCACATCTGCCGGTTCAGTGATAAAAAATGGCGCGTTGGTAGAAGGGCTCCTCCGAAGTATTTTACTTCCCCGCGCTATCGCGGTAATTAAGTGTCGTGGCCACCAAAGGGCGGACACTGACGTTGCCCGGGGCAATGCAAGGGCGGACGAGGCGGCAGGAAAGGCCGCCAACCAACAGATAGAACGCAACATGCCGATGGTGACACGAGCAAAGGCGACATCCGCACAGATTGCTGACATACCGACTGTGGGACCACCCGCCACACCAACTAAGGACGATATCATAAATTTGCAGAACGCTGCACCAACGGCCGAACACGAGGACTGGCTCAAGCGAGGGGCGATACGCCTCGGGCCAGGAGAAATATGGACCCTTGACGAGAAACCTATAACACCCCAGGCCTTACTGCCTTGGCTGGCACGCATGGCTCATCAGAATGGTCATGTGTGCCAGAGGGGGGTGATGGGACAGATAAACTACACTTGGGCAGCGCCAGGACTGTCACGGATTGTATCCGAAGTGTGCCGATCGTGCGTGGTCTGCCAGCAACACAATAGAGGGGCGCCGCCGAGACATGCACATGATGGGGGACGGCCCCCGCCTAGTGGGCCGTTCGCAACTATCGAGTTCGATTTTACAGAATTGGAACCAAGCATGTCGTTTCGCTATGTGTTGGTAATCGTAGATACGTTCACCAAATGGGTCGAAGCTTACCCATGCGTCAAGTCCGATGCCCCGACAGTAGCGAAGCGCCTCGTAAGGGATTTTATGTGCAGATTTGGCATTCCCCAGATAATTTCGTCAGATCAAGGGGGTCATTTCACGGCGCAGGTGGTCAAGGGCATCCTAAAGGCGTTGGGCGTTAAACAGTCCTTCCATTGCGTTTACCACCCACAGTCATCGGGACTTGTGGAACGAACGAATAAGACTTTAAAGAATAAACTAGCGAAACTTTGCGCAGACACAGGCTTGAGGTGGCCAGAGGCTCTCCCGCTTGCGTTGATGAGCATCCGTTCCACCCCGGGTCGCACTACGGGCCTTTCCCCCCACGAAATATTAATGGGACGACCTATGAGCTTGCCCGTTTCAGCACCAACAGACATGTCCACCCTTGCTTTGCCAGTAATGGATGACATGCTTTTGAGATTTTGCATAGGCTTGTCCAATGTGGCACGCAGCATCCATGCTCGAGTACGAGAGGCGCTGCCTGAACCAATAGGCCACGCCATCCACGACTTCCAGGCCGGCGACTGGGTGCTCGTAAAGCACTTCACCCGCAAGGCTGCTTTGGAGCCACGGTGGAAGGGACCATTCCAGGTGCTACTGGTCACACCGACGGCAGTCTTCTGCGAGGGTAAACCGTCGTGGATCCACGCCACCCATTGTAAGTTGTCCATCCCCGCACCACAAGCCACACAAGACACTACACCCCACACAGCTGAAGACAATGCACCGTCTAGGGCACCACAGTCTCCTAAGGGCGGCGATGACGGTCATGATGATGGGAATTCTGGGCAGCTGCCGCAAACCCCCTGCCAAAGATAGGCTCTTGCACTTTGAGCTATCGAGAAAGGACCTCCCCAAGTACCCAGGACCCGACAATTATTCAGCATTTCCCCTCTACCCCGTCAAGTATATAACGGCTCGCTGGGGAGACAAAATAGCGGTGAATTGCTGTAACTTGGAAACGAGCTTTAAGTGGTTATCTGTAAGATGGGTGGAAGCTATAGTGGTACACAATAAGACACCACAGGCACGCATGACAAGACCACGCCTAGTCCTGACTAAGGTTAGGAAAGTGGAAAATGGAACATACACTGGGGACATAAGCAGCCGATATGCCCCAGGATATCGATGGGGCAAGGGCATTGAGAATACTACCCTCCTATTGCATTACACCCCCATTGGCCCGGATACAACAATGATTCTTGAATGCGGAATATGGCCCCCTCGCACAATAATCCCAAATGGAACTGAACCCTACGTCCGACCTAGTTGCGCCGCCTACGTCATTCAAACCCCGCCTGCCCAGGAAGTAAGAAGGAAGCCAGAGGAGAACACATACTGGAAGGTCGCACGGCATATGGCCACATTACAGAACAGGACACGGTGTTGGATGTGTATGCACCTTCCCCGCACCAGCACAGCAGGAATACCAATGGTAGTGTTACCCCTATCACTCAATGATTTGTGCTCGAAGCCACTAGACACCAAATGCCTTAGTACAACCCTGACAAGCCAAGGGTCTGACGGAACCGCGTGTAAACGAGTTTTCCAGTACTCGCCCCCCATCCAGCCCCGACACTTTGAGGAACGTCCGGCGCCGGTTTGGGTTAAGCCGGCAAAGGGGGCCCTCTGCTTAGAAGGAAAGGGCCAAATAATGGTAGGTAAATCCGTGTGTAGAGATACCCTCCTCGCGGACCCTAGGGAAGGGAAACACATGCTGTTGGTCAATGTTACAAGTTCGCCCTTACATAACCTCACACACCTCCAGTTGGCATGGGAAGGGGAAAACGGAACAAACACTATCGCAGACCTTCGCACTTGCATGACCACTCATTTAGTGGCTCCACACGGAACCATGTTTGTATGCGGGAACAAGGCTTACCCGTATTTACCTGATAATTGGGGAGGAATTTGCTATTTAGGATCAGTTTTCCCAGAAATGGAAATGCGACAACACTTGCATAATACCCCCGCACTCATAAGGACACAACGAAGCACCTATTGGCACGACGACGGCACCACCACCTTACATGGCGCTGATTGGGAGAAGGCCGTTAGTTTCTTCTTCCCATGGGCTGGGATGGTCATGAGCAGTTACCGCATTGACAAAATTGCGTTAATCTTAGAAAGTGTGGCCAACGCCACCGCTACAGCACATGACGAAATGTTGGACACAGTTGTCCACCTGCGTACAATGGTTATGCAAAATAGGGTTGCGTTAGATATGCTATTGGCAGAACGAGGAGGGGTATGTGGGATAATTGAGGGTAGATGTTGCACTTTTATTCCTGATCCCTCACAGGGAGTCAGTGCTGCTATTATAAGGTTAAGGGAAAGTGCCCATATATTGACAAGGGATCGAATGGATCGGGAAGCCTCCCACCAGTGGCTTACCGACTGGTTCAAAGGGTGGACAGGTACGATAGTAAAGTGGGTATTGACCGCCTTGGCAATAGTCCTTGGAATCGTGGTTAGCTGTGTAATAATCAAGGCTTTAGTCCTTGCGTGTGTGAGAAAGTTTTCCACAGGATGGACACTGAAGACGACAACAGAAAAGGCCATGGTGATGATCGACAAGCTGATCGCAGGTCCAGATGACACACCGGCCGTCGACGTGACTGCAGACCGCGGATCCTGGAACGACGACCCGAACGAGCCACTGGGCCGCGACAATGAGATCTCCGCTTCCGAAGATTGTTCTTCCATTGTTGATATTACCGATAATGATGTTGATTACACTTTTGCGGACCTCGAAGCATTTCAGGCTGCCAGGAGGCCGATTACTCTGGGCCCCAACACGTCGCATGCAGACGTCAACGAGTTCCTAAGGGACTCCTCTCGTTTCTTCTCGATGTGTAAGGCTATGACTATTGCTGGCCGCCGTCGCCGCAGGCCTACGCCACCTGAGAATAATGTTACTGATGATGTTACCAATGATGATGTGGGCCACTTGCAAGGGTCCCCGACTGATGTTTATGTCTCAATGCAGGCCTTGCCTCTTTATGTTTCACGAGCTCACCTTTATGTCTCACAAGCTCACAGTGAGTCAAACGCCACTGACCCAGTCCGGGATGTGGACCCAGCTGCAACCCCAAGCCCGGATGGAGAGGAACTCGATCGTGGAGATACTCTGAGTTCCGAATCTGATTGTTTTACGAATTCGTCCAGGGATAGCAGCGATGCAAGCAGCATCGCCTCGGACGATCTCGACTTTGACCCAAAGGAAGTCGCTCTCCCTCCTTTGGACCGTTATGCTTTATTTTATGGCCATAGGTTTGAGCCACCTGATACTGACGATGTTGTGTCTTCCCCAGATCACCAGCATGTAAGAGACCTCATGAACATGAATATCGATTGAGCGCTGAAGATCTACAAGGATTTCACCTGGGGAAGCCTGGGCGAGCTCCAGTTGGGGAGGAGTCCTGGCCGCACCTCTGTGCTCCAAGGGTGGGTCGGGAGATCTTCCTGGGTGTGGACCCCGGTGGAACCAGAGGTCTTCGTTGTGGATTTGACGCGCTATTCGATCTTCATGCCTCTACGGTCTCACCTCATACACCCATCTACACCTGACTTACATCATACACCCACTTACACCCACTTACACCCACACACCCGCGGATCATCCTGCTGAGTGCGATGTGCGGTACTGGGTACGGGACATGCTCACTGGGCTGCATTCGCGTGGTACGTTTAGTGAACCCTTTACACTGTCTCTCTCACCTCTCTTGGTGGATTTTTCATGCCATTTGATCACCCTGCTTTTACGGACTTATACACTGTATACTTTGTATACTCACATACAGACGCGAATCATCCTACTGAGTATGTGTGGTGCTTTGGGTACGGGACATGCTTACTGGGCTGCCTTCGCGTGATATGTTGAATGACTTTCCTGATTGGTTTTGTTTCTGCTTTGGTTGAAATAAAGGCCTTTGATTGGCTCGTAGATAACTTTGTATCTTAGATCCAAAAGGGCGGTATGTAGGGAGCTGTAATGCCCCTCCCCCTTTGTATATCTATATCCTTGCTGCTTTACCAATTACCAAGTATAACCAATTATATGTGTTTTGACTGATTGCTGTACTCTTTCATAATACTTAGTCCTTTCTTATGCATTGAGGATGTGTAATATCCTAATAAGGAGTTCTGTGCTTGTGAGCTCTTGGCCTGTGTGGGCACACACAATCTCTTGTTCCCCTTCCCTGGCCTTGGTGGCAGCTGTTATCTCTCAGCCTCCCTCTAGACTTTGCCAATATCCTGTGGGCTGACACATTTACGAGTGTCCCCTCCTTTTGTACTTTCCCAACCAAGGTTTCTATACAGAAAGTTGTAAACATGTTGCCACATATGGCTGACCATCTCCTTATCTGAGTTAAACTATGAGTGGCCTTGATGAGCTTCCTCTAACTAACTGAACAACAGGATGGGACTATGGTGGGAGGGCCAATGAGCCCATTCTGTCTCTGTATCTTGTGAGCTAAAACCACACCCGATATTCCTTATATAAAGCAAGTTTAAATCGAATTATTTCAGAGCATCTTGTTGTAGTGTTGGTCATTTCATGTGAACCTTCTGCGACATCGTGCTGTCTGCAAGCTTGTGTAAACGAGTTCTAATAAATATATCCGTTGCTCCTTTCTCTGAGTCTTCTGAGTCCCAAGTTCTAAGTCTCAATCCGACATATATATATATATATATATATATATATATATAGATAGATAGATAGATATGTATATATATATAGATATGTATGTATATGTATATGTATATGTATATATGTATATATATATATATATATTATATTGTTACGTTGTGGGGTTTGGTAATGAAATACTTTAGTATTTGCAGCAGAATTGTATAGATTAGCATGTCGTGAAGAAGAACCTTCATGTATCTAAGTTAGGGCCAAATGTCCGTGCAAGCGTTTGTGTCTTCATATGATGGGTGGAGCTATGCTAATTAGGTAGGGCATAAGGATAAATTCCCAGTGTTAATTGCCCTTGTGATTCTTCCCTTTGTTCTTATAACATTCACTCCAAGCCATGCAGTCGGCACATTGCCATAATCACCGACAGTACTCAGACATTACGACCCCGTCCAGCCGAACATTCTCGATGGGCGTCAAGAATGGCTGTGAGGCCACGCCCCGAAGAACGATTGGTTGGGACGATTCGACGGCGCTCGGTGATTGGAGCGAGAGTGACGTCAGAGGGGACCTTCGACAACGGTGGAAGAAAAAGGCCACTCTGCCATAAAGCCCAGATCGGTGGAGTGTTGCAGTGATGGTTGTCCTTCTGGAAGTTTCTCCCATCTCCACACAGGATCTCTGGAGCTCAGCCAGAGTGACCTTCGGGTTCTTGGTCAACTCTCTTACCAAGGCTTTTCTCCCCCGATTGCTCAGTTTGGCCGGGCGGCCAGCTCTAGGAAGAGTCCTGGTTGTTCCAAATTTCTTCCATTTAAGAATTATGGAGGCCACTGTGCTCTTGGGAACCTTCAATGCAGCAGAAATTTTTTTGTAGGCTTCCCCAGATCTGTGCCTCGACACAATCCTGGCTCTGAGCTCTGCAGGCAGTTCCTTCGACCTCATGGCTTGGTTTTTGCTCTGATATGCATTGTCAGCTGTGAGACCTTATATGGACAGGTGTGTGCCTTTCCAAATCATGTCCAATCAATTGAATTTACCACAAGTGGACTCCAATCAAGATGCAGAAACATCTCAAAGATGATCAAGAGAAATGGGAGGCACCTGAGCTAAATTTCAAGTGTCATAGCAAAGGGTATGAATACTTATGTCGATGTGATATTTCAGTTTTTTCTTTTTCATAAATTTGCAAAACTTTCTAAAATCCTGTTTTCTCTTTGCAATTATGGGGTATTGAGTGTAGATTGATGAGGGAAAAAATGAATTTAAACGATTTCAGCATAAGGCTGCAACATAACAAAATGTGAAAAAAGTGAAGGGGTCTGAATACTTTCTGAATGCACTGTGTATGTGTGTATATATATATATATATATATATATATATATATATATATACATACTCAGAGGCAAAAGTTAGTGTGACATGGAATTTTTTCATTGGTAATCTTGTGAATGAATTTTTGGATTTGAACCAGAGAAAGAGTGTGTTAAAATGGTCGAAGAAACGCAACCAAGCAGTTGTTGTTCGAATTGCATGAAATTTGCAAGAAGCATGACATATTCGAGAAAAATGGCCAGCAATGTTCACTTTAAAAGGCCAGACAACCAGACGCTTATCATTTCCACTCAATGCAGTCTTAAGAAGTGCAGAAGTCAGAAAAACACCTCTATTCATCGTTCTGGAATAAGTTCGACATGCCACGCCTCGGGGAAAATGACAGATGGAAAGCTATAGGTATGCTTCAGTCTGGTACCTCGCAGCGTGATGTTGCTCGTCGATTCAACGTCCATAGAAACACCATTTGGCACAGCTTCACCGAGCTGACGGTAGGACACGTGTCTACAGGTGCACAGGTGAACGTTACATCAGGCCATGTGTTCTGGAAGGGGATCGTTTTGGAGGTGGGGGCGTTATGATCTGGGGTGGGATAACAGCTGCAGCAAGAACGCCAATGATTGTGATTAAGGGGAACTTGAATGCTGTGAGGTACCGAGACGAGATTTTGCAAATGGCCACTTTACCGTTTTTGCAACAGAACGGCCCTAGAGTGTCGTTTCAACACGATAATGCCAGACCACACGTTGCTCGAGTTGTACAGCAGTATCTTAATCAGAACAATGTTAATGTGTTACCCTGGCCTGCAAGATCCCCTGATTTGTCACCCATTGAACACGTCTGGGATGAAATGGAGCGACGTTTACGACGTCATCCGAATCCTCCAAAAACGCTGCAGGAACTCCACCAAATCCTTCCTCGGATATGGAATGATCTTCCCAAGGACTTTCATCGACGTTTAGTGGCCTCAATGAGGCGAAGGTGCCAGGCCTGCATCAATGCACAAGGTGGACACACTCGCGACTGACTGTGTGAACTTGCTTGTGAACCCCCTCTTGTGTTGTGGCTCATTTGCATATGCCAGGTGCACTGTTCTTATGGACTGTTGATCGTTACCATACCTTGAAACATTTGTCTTTCCATGTAATAACATTTCATTCGCGGCAGTAAAAGTTTAACACTGATTCCGTTTGTTGTTTGTGTGTCACAATAACTTTTGCCTTTGAGTATATAGATATATATATATATATATATATATATATATATATATATATATATATATATATATATATATACAGTGGAACCTTGACTTACGAGTTTAATTCGTTCTGTGACCGAGCTCGTAACTGAAATTGCTCGTTTCTCAAATCAAATTTCCCCATTAAAATGCATTGAAATGCTATTAATCCGTTCCAGCCCGCCAAAAACCACACCAATTTTTTTTTAAATATACAGTATATATAGAAATATCTCGCGCTTTATATTTCACCTGTATGCAGCATACAAGTTGGCAGGATGGCCTGGACTGGAGGTACGCACACTTGACTCTAAAGTCTAAACTGTCCAGCCTGGGTTTGAATCCCGACCCAGCTATAACCTGTCATGGGTGAATCACAGGCAGGGTGATTCATCAATGTGTGTACCACTAAACTGGGCGCCCCGTTTGCGTCCCATTAGTTGTTGGATGTTAAGGATCTCACCGTGTTTTCCACAAAGAGAAGGCGAGCTATCGCCGGCACTCTGAACAAGTTGTGGCCTGGCATGCTCTTCTCCTCTGCCGTTATATACGTCCTCCTCGGCATCTTTTTCCAGAAGAGCCCTGTCTCGTCACAGTTGAAGATTTGCTGGGGGATGTATCGTTCGGCTTCTATCAGTTCGGCAAAAGTTATAATAAAATCTTCAGCTGCCTTCACATCCGCCTCACCAAGTCGACAACACGCACACCTCGCTCATGTTTTTCGACGATTGCGTGTTTTATATCCAAGCACATCATCCTCTTCTTCTTCTCAGTACCGTGTTTTCCACAAAGAGAAGGCGAGCTATCGCCGGCACTCTGAACAAGTTGACGGCAGAGATACTGTACTTGCACGGCAAGATAACCACGTGACCAGAACCCACCTGGTGGCGTAAACTCAAAATAACCAACATGCGAAAACAAAAATGCAGCGCTATACGACAGAGATACTGTACTTGCACGGCAAGATAACCACGTGACCGGGTGGCGAAAGCTCGTAACTCAGATCTCGGCTCGCATCTCAAAGCAATAAACCGCCCGAGCGACGGCTCGTATCTCGAAAAACTCGTAAGTTGGGGCACTCGTAAGTCAAGGTTCCACTGTATATATATATATATATATATATATATATATATATATATATATATATATATATATATATATATATATATATACATACATATACAGACTTGGCATTTAATATGGAATATTTTTTTTGTGGGGGTGAACTTACTTTTCAAGATGACTTAGAACCAAAAGTTCATTGGAATTATGTTGAAATTATTCTAGATTTTGTTAATGTGACCTTTAAAAGAAACAAAAACCACATTTGACATTTCGAAGCAAATAAATTGATCCTTGAAAGTGATGTAAACTGATATCGAACTCACTTCACGGACAGTACTGTGTTAAACTTCTGTACGTTTTCCAGAAGTATCTCTTTATTTTGTACATTAGCCAAAAAAAATTTCAACAAAAACAAACGCGAAATTATGATTGGGATTACGGACAGTAAAATTACAGTTCAGTACTTCGTGTAACCCCCACGAGCATTCAGGAGAGCACGTACACGTTGAGGCATGCTGTTCACGAGATTTGCCAAGGTTTGGACAGGAATCGCTTGCTATGCAGTGACAATATTCTGCTGCAATTCATGCACAGAGGTAGGCTGCTGGTCCAAGTTGTCGATTTGACGCGTTAATTCTGCCCACAAGTTCTCTATCGGATTCATATCCGGGGACATGGCAGGCCACTCCATATGCTCTACACCATGGTCAGCAAGAAAGTGTTGGATCATGCGAGCATGATGAGGCCATGCATTGTCATCTTGGAAGACAAAGTTTCCTTGAAAGGCTGCACGAGCAAATGGAAGCAATGTTTCTTCCAGAATGACCCTGTAATTGAACTGGTTCAGGTTTCCATTCAGAACAACCAGGTCAGTTTTGCCCCCTGCATGAAAAGCAGCCCAAACGGTCACCCCACCACCTCCAGCTTGGACTCTTGGCACTATACAATCTTCGTTGTGGGCTTCATGCACTTGTCTGCACACTCGGACGCAGCCATCTTGACGATAGACCAGAAATCTAGACTCGTCACTGAAGGTCACGTGATTCCAGTGTCCTGGCTGCCATTGACGGTGCTCTCTGGCCCACTGCAATCGGCGCTGGCTGTGTTGTCTGGTCAGGCGTGGCTTTCTCAGGGGACACCTGGCACGATAGCCTGCTTGAACCAGTCGTTGGTTGACTAGCCTTCTGGATACAGGCACATTTGTCAGTTGCTGCCACTCAGCCCTAAGCCGATTAGCTGACTTGGTACAGCCATTGCAGACTAACCGGTGCAGCTGGCGATCATCTCTCCTTGTGGTTCTGCGTGGACGTCCTGGCCTCGGTATTGGAGTAGGGACACCCCTCTGAGCATTTCGTTTCAGGATCTTTGACACCTGACCTTGAGTGATGCCATACTGCTGAGCAATAGCACGCTGTTTCATGCCAGAATTTCGTAAAGCCACCACTCCATGACAAACAGCATTGTCAAGTTGACGGACCATCTCCAGAGGAAGCGGCAATAACTTTTGTAGACGTGCAGCAGTTGTTATCCACTAATACAGAACGCAACAACCCTTATATACCCGATTGTGAAGCCAATCGTCAAATGTACCTGTCCTTACATTTTGTCACGCCACCTGTGATAAAATCCTGTTATTGACTTCTTGCTGCGAAAGACAATCAGTGACATGGTTCTTTCAACAAAGACATCACCGAAGGGTAAAAGAAACTCACCAGATTGATATACTGACTTCAGAAAGTAAACCCAAGTCAAGAAAAAATATATATTCCATAGTAAAGGCCAAGTCTGTATATATATATGTATATATATATATATATATATATATATATATATATATATATATATATATATATATATATATATATATATATATATATATATATATATATATATTGTTGCGGATATGGGATTTGCATCCATCCATATCCGCTTGTAAATATTCCCCTATTTCCTCAATACTTCCCAACTATCCCCAATCCCCCATTCCCTAGTCCCATTTTCTGTAAACAACACTCTGTAGACCCGACCTCCCCCTATTTCCCCCATTAAATGTCGTGCCCAGGTTCACCGCATCTCATGTAAGACAACTATAGGACATCTTGCTAGTTATTCTTAGTCTATGTCAGTTAAGGACTCGTTTCCATTAATTCTGACCCTTCGTTGCACCAGAATGTGATTGTATGGCACCGTTAGGAAGTTTAGGACCTCCCAATACCTCCCCGCAGCTCTTCCTCACGGTTCAGCAACAACAACAACAGCAACGGCAGCGGCGGGCACGGGGAGTGCACGTCCTCACTCCGGCTTGGTTGGTAGGGGGTGTTGGGAGGGCACCAGGCCTCCCCAACGAGCCGCCATCGAACATGTGCTCGACGGGGTTACCAAATAGGGGCTCCCTGTCAGCTCCTCGTCAAGGGCGGAGCCCGGTAACCCCCGCACCCAATGGAAGCGGCGGACCGGCCCCAGTGGGGCGGAGCCAACCAGCCGAGGGCGTGTCACTCCCCGCTGAGCATGCGCAGGGAGGGGGAGGTGACGTCAGATGCGCGCTGAGCTTGGAGCAAGCAAGACGTACCCTCCGAGCGCTGTGAGGCCTCCCTGCATCCTCTGGACTGGACCGTGCTTTATCCTGTCCCCGAGCCAAGGTGCACCTTGTGCTATCGACTGCTTGTCCCTTCCTGCCCATCAATCCCTGTGTAAGTCAGCCTTGTTCCGTTTGTCTGTGGTCTGTCTGGGATAAGATAAGATTGTATTTAAGTGCCCATCTCTTCTGTGTCTTTTACCTCACTCTGCCTTGTAATCTACCCCCTTTTCTCCACCACTGTAATTATACCCTCCTCCGGAGGTCTTGAGAACTGTACCCCTTGCGTCGTTTCCTCTTTCCCAGTCGTCGTGTCCTTTCTATCATTGATTTGGCATAGTGCGATTTGGTCAACGTCTGGGTGGAATCGGGGTCTAGTCGGAGAATAACTGTTCGGTCGCGGCAATACCACCGCTCGGTAAATAACATCTAAACCGCGTCCGCAACAATATATATATATATATATATATATATATATATATATATATATATATATATATATATATATATATATGTATGTATGTATGTATGTATGTATGTATGTATGTATGTATGTATGTATGTATGTATGTATGTATGTATGTATGTATGTATGTATGTCGTGGCAATGATTGGGGGGGCACCCATATATCTCGCACCTTCTCCCTTAGAATACTGAGTATTGGCCCCCGCTATACCCTCCCAAACCTCTGGAGGGCAGTCTAAGACCATAAATGACATTTCCACTACTTGCGTCCCAGCTGTGTTATGTCAGCCCAGCCATGTTATGTTCTCCCTGTGGCCTTGTCCCCTTAGCAAGGCTCCTCACTGTCTGGACCACCCCTTTGATTTCTCAGTATGGGATGAGGGGAGGGGGGGCGAAACCATGTATAATAACCGACTTGACAGTGAGAACTCTAAGATTTTTGGTGGATGGCCTAGAGGCGCTTCCTTGTGCATTGTATGCATCGCGCGACCTGCTTCTTGCTAGTGTGGGCCGTGCGCCGGGAGCTGTCGGCTTGGCGCATGGACCTGGAAATCTTCCGTGCACGTTAATTAATAATTTCTATAATAAACCTCTTGTACCACAGTTCGGAATGCCTCCGGGGGTTCTTCTTGGGGTCAGGGGGGCCCGGGGGGCTGATCGCTGCCACCACAGCTGGCGTCATGGACAGGATCTTGTCCGGAGGGGAGAGAGACGGTTCTTTGACTCTGTGGCAGCAAGGTTGAGGGGCCCCCTAAAAGGTGAGATTTCTCGCAGTATCAGTGACTTTTTGCTGCCGCCGAGGGAAGGGGCCTGTCTTGGCTAATTTACGGCACAGATCCAAGAACTAAGAGTAAGGGGAGCGAACTGTGTGCTGAGGTTTGTTATGGGAGGTAAAAGTGCTTAGGCCTGAGCAGGGGGGAGAGTGTGCCAGGAGGCCAATGGCTTGGACACTCGACATGTCACGAACGTTGGGAAGTGGCCGGACGCGACCCACGTTCGGACATCGGTAGGCCCGGCGAGAGTGTTGGGTGGTGGCGTACTTGGGTACGTGCTCCACAAACACCTCGTCCATGGTACAAGGGGAAGGAGGCCGACCTGAATGGAAGTCGGAATGCTCCCTTGGAGGGCCTAGCCCGACGACACAAAGGTATCGTCGGGAAAGGCATCCGTTAGCGGGGAAGGCCGGGAAAGGGCCACCCATAGAGCTAACGGTTTGCGGAGCATGGTTAGAGACAGCAGTGCGGGCATTCAGGCTTTGAGAGCCTGAATACCAAGTCTCGGTGCGCTGGGAGCGTTCAGGTGGGGAGGTTTGGGAGAAAACCTGGACGCTCGTGCGCTGTTAGAGTCCGGCAGAATGTTGCAGTCAGTTCGGGACATTCTGCTTAGACCGAAAAGAGGGAAGTAAGTCGACTTGTGAGAAAGTCGAGAGCACTCTCTTCGGAGAACTTGGGAAGACGCGTTTCCTCTTTGGAATGACGTGCACCCGTCAGTTGGGGAGCCAATGAAGGCCCCCCGTTTAAGCTAACGGGTTGCGAAGAGAGAAAATACGACACGAAATCATCGGGGCGAGTATCGTGGGAATAAAGATTAATGTATGTCGGGGTTTGTTATTCAGATCTGAAAAAACTAGAATGATTTAATGTCCAACGCATTAAATTTAATGTCCAACAATGACAGTTGCGGTAACCCTGCCGTGATAGCGCGAACCACGACGTGCAGGCTAGTCGCCATGACGACCGCACGGGGAATCGCGAAGCGGGACGAGGGAACGCGTACATCCGATGCCGTGCACGGGAATTGGACGCACTCGGGTGGCCGAAGCCAACGAAAATAGGATTATAATGAGCCAGGTACAATGATTAGAGCGAGTGAGATATGGAAAGAATTGATGCAACCAGCCGTCGGGTGGTTGCACCTTTGTGAACAACTGAAGTTAAGGGCTCAGAATGAGGGAAAGAAAATGATGCAGCCAGGCGTTTGTTGAGCTGCACCTCTATGAACACCGTGAGCCTGGAATGGTGAGCGAGGAGAATGCCGGCAGAAGCCCGTCCCTTGTTCGGGATGGATTGACCGGGAAACCTGCGAACTGGTGCGTGGTGTTTCCGCGATCGTGGGCACAGGTGCATTTTGAAACAGAATGATGCGTGAGTATGGGGAAGGACCCTGCTATGAGGTTGCTTGGAGGATGTGTGCCCAAATGCATTGTGGGCCATCTAAAGAGATGGCCACTTCGACTTTGCGACACGCGAGTCGTTCTTGCCTTGCCAGCAAGATGTTTCATGCAATGTGCTAGATGCCATGTCGGTGTAATGGGAACCTGTGACTCCTGCCATGCAATGCCATGAGAAATATGTTGTTTATAATGGAATTATGAGGGGGATGCTGAATAAACGTCGATAGCAACGGTGTAGTATATATAATGCATTGGAATGATAAACGGTTGGTATAGTGGAGAGGAGAATTTCCGGTCTCGCCGGGGAAGCCCTGCCCATACAGTGAATGGTGTAGTGTGAACGGGGTTTCTCGCTGTGCCGGGAATACGATGGAGCGCTGGTTTAGTTGTCTTGAGCGGATGAAATATGGAATGACAGTTGCAAGGTCAAGGTACGAATGTGATCCGGATGGCAGCTGGGAGACGCAAGATGCGTTGGTGCATCTGTTTTGATTGATGCGCCTGACAAAGGCTTTGCAGGCGAGTGATGGTGGTATAGTTATGAAAATGCATGTGGTTCTGAAGGCAGATAATGCGTGACAAGTTGCCCCACAGGCAAAGGAGGGAAAGTATTGGAGATTTGACAGTTTGAGAAGAAAAATGTGGGTTGAACGCTCATCAGAGGGATAAAAACGGTCTGGTTTTCAACTGTCGATATTGGTGTGGCTCACGCCGTGTGAATGATGTGTGGATGGGTTGCGTGATGCATCTCGGAGGTGCGTCGGAGCGGAGACACGAGGGAGCGTCGAAGCATCTGGCTTGATGAGATGGCTGCATTGCGAACCTCGGAGGTTGAGGTTTTTGGTCGTGTGACATGTGGGGGCTGAGTTGGAGTGATGTGTTGAATGAGCACAGGGTGCGCGAATGAGGTTTGCATGGTTCAGCATTGAATTTCTGGTAGACTGTCTCTGAAATGATGTTTTAATTGCTCATATTGTGGGAATGATCTGGGTGTGTGTGTCCGTCTGGGGTTGTCTGGCAGTTGCAGGTGCGGACCAACGTGGTGTCCGCGGTGTCTATTGGGGATGTCGAATGTCACTCCCTCAGTGTCTGCAGACTTGTCTGTCTCGTTCGACAGTTTCGACAGACAGTTTCGATTGTCTGTCTGTCTGCTTGATTATCGGGTCACCTGTGGGTCGAGTGGCTCTCGTGTAATGAGGAGGTTAGTAAATTCTTTAGTTGGTCTTCCATATGGTATATTCATATTATATATTATATCGTTTTATATGGTCTTCTTACTTCCCTCTGTGTTTTGTGCTTTGATGGTGGTCGACTTGCGGTGTCACCGGGGGATGATTTCCCTGGAAATGGGACAATAAAGATTTGGTGTTATTCAGTGCTGGCAAGGTCCACAGTTGGATCTGGCCTGTTGGTGGCCTTGTGCCCTCTGTCATAACCCCCCCCCCCCCCCCCCGATTTCACCCCCCCATCCTCCACCCCTCCTATTTCCACCCACCCCCTTTTTCCCGGATGTGTTGACTGGTGGGCCGTTGTATCAGTCGCGATAGTTCTGGCCGTTAGGTCATAATGACCCGGTGGAAAGATGGGGGAGGAGAGAATGCTGGCAATATATTAATTGTTTGCTTTTATGGGAGTTTGTGGGTTTAATCCCCACCAAATGTGAGTGAAGGCTATGGCTTCACCTGTGATGTGACTGCAAGCAAGACATCCCATAGGGTTTAAAAATAATTGTTTTTCATATCGATTGGGGGTTCGTTTGTGATTGGATGAGGTGAGGGGGTGAGGTAAGACTGCTCCAGGAGTTCCAGGGAGCCGTCCGAGTGTTAAGCTTCATATAATCGTTGTTAGGGAATGTACAGACAACAGTGTACTTTGATTTACAGGACTAAAAAGAAGAGACCAAAATGTTTTGTTTTGGAAATGCTGGCTCGGTGGAGACTGTGAAGGCCACGGTGTGTTGAGATATCTATGTTTACCGTTGCAGGCTTGGATTGTTTTGATGTTGTTGAAGCTGTTTCGGGGAAACAGTGGCTGGGTTGAAGGTTATAATCCAGTATTATGTTAGGAGCACGCAATCCTGAACAAAATGGATTGCCATTGGGTATTTTTCAAATGATTTTTTATCAAAATGATGGCTCCTGAGTAAGGGAAAGGAGCAGGAGAACTAAATTCACTGTTTCATGTTGTTGAAGCTGTTTGTTTAAGAGCATTGGGATGCTGCCCAATGCCAAAAGGCAACGGGGGAAGTGGGATACTGATGTCTGCATGAGATGGCAGAATTTGCCTTTGAGGGACAAATTATTTTGTTGACAAACTAGTTGTTTGCATGTAGTTCGTTAAATCGAGCGGACCAAGAGACTACACCAATCTAATAAAGTAATGTCCTTCGGATGGAAATTGAAGCCTTGTGACTTGTCTCGATTGTCTGTCTGTCTGTCTGTCTGTGAATGGAAACTCAGAAAATTGGACTGGAGTTGGGCAGAAGGCAGATGGAGTGATACTGCTCTTGCCTCTTGCTTGGCAGAAGGTAACGGTGGTTGTTGGTGATTCCACCCTACCCCCTGCCTGCCTGTCCGGTGTGTGTTCATGAAGTCCATGGAGCGAGCTCATGTGCCAAAATCGAGCTCCCGAGAGCTGAGGTGATTTTATCATTAGGATGCATCTCTCGAGGGACCCTTGGGTGGTCTCGAGAGCTGAAGTGTGAAATATGGTGATGTTGTCCTGTGGACAATCCGTGAATGGCTGGACAGATGCGCCTGTAACGGGAAATGGTATTTACAACTCGTGGGGGTTGTGTCTGAAGACATGGGGTTGGAGTAAGTGTGAATAATGTTTTGGGAAAGTGCGGAGATGACAAAGGAAAGTCGAATCAGACGGATTTTTTGTCAATGACAAGTGACTTTGCAAGATTTGCTGAGGAAGTAGGGGAAAAGGTTGTAAAAAGTTGATGGTAAGGCAGGAAATAAGGAAAAGTGGTTATGGGCTGTTGTTTTTGTGATAAGAAAGTGATAAAAGTGGTTAGCTTGCACTGGGGGAGAGTGCGCCAATGAATGGAAAGTTATGAATTTTGTTTAACAAAATTGTGCTAGATTGCTACATGCAGGTTGACCCCAATTGAAGAGGTGGTTGGGTGCTGGTGCAGATCGGAACACAGCTCTGCAGACCAGGTGAACAGAACTCCACCAGGTACGTTGGGATCACATCAATTAAATTATTGCTCATAAGGGGAGTTGATGGGGCAATTCCCCTAGGAAAATGTGTAAAGAAATGTTTTACTTTGCATGGTTGACTCTCGGTTTATGTTTATAGACACATCGAAAATGTAGTGGTTTGAGAGGGTCATTAACCAGTATGGCAGCTACATTCAAGTGTAAGGTGTGCACAAAGGGAGCTGCAGATGGAGGAAGTGTTGAGTTGGAGACGGTGTGAAGGTGGAAGGTGTGAAAACATTTTGTTACCTAGGAGACATGCTGAATGGAGAAGGTGGATCAGACTCGGCAACGGTTGCTCGAGTGAGATGTGCATGGAAGAAGTTTCGGAAACTGAGTGGCGTGCTGATGAGGAGGGGTGTCGTTGAAGCTGAAGGGAAAGGTGTATGCTGCATGTGTGAGAAGTGTTATGATTTATGGGAGCAGGACATGGGTTATGAATGTAGAGCAGCAACAAAAGCTGGAAAGGGTGGAAATGCGAATGGTTCGGTGGATGTGTGGAGTATCATTGAGAGAGAGGAAGACAAATGATGAATTGCGAAAGATGATGGGAATAGAGCCTGTGATGGATGCTGTGAAGAGAAACAGGTTGAGATGGTTGGGTCATGTGTTGAGGAAGGATGAAAGTGACTGGTTGAGAAGAGTGATGGAAATGAATGTAGAAGGAAGTAGAGGACGGGGAAGACCGAGAAAGACTTGGCTAAAGATGGTCGAAGAAGAAATGCGGGCAAGGGGGTTAACAAGGGGAGATGTAGAAAATAGGGCAAAATGGAGAAGATTGTGATGGATTTCCCTCTTGCAGGGAAAATGGCCTTAAAATGCCTGTTGTTTGATGGTTGACTCTAGGTTCTAGAACCAAGTGCAAAAGGAGGGTAGAGTTGGTGATTGCAGACAGAGTGTAGCTAGAGAACTTGGAGACGATTTCGTAATTTTCAGATAATTTTCCAGTGGTTTATACTGGTGTGAAATTTGCTTGTCCAGGGAAAGAAAAAAGATGAGTATGTCCAGGTATTGATAGGATAAGAGTGAGGTTTCAAAGGGAGAATACCAGTTGATTTATTTTGATATTTAACTACCAACTGCTAATAATGTGATTTTCTGTGTTCTTTTTTTCTGTAAGTTGATTTATTCTATGATTTCCCTTGTTATTTTCCTGTGATGTTATCGTCCGTTATATAATCCTGTGATTTCATTATAGTCCGGTAATGTCATTTTGCATAGAGTCCTGTAATGTTGATCAATCCTTTGATTTTCCGGTAGGGCATTGACTCAATAATCCAATGCATGTTGGGTAAAGTTTCCCCCGAATACAACGATGTGGTAATTCTCCTTTTTCCTCTCTAGGTCTAGCCAGCTCCTAAGGGGAGAGGGGGCCCATTGGGGTACTTGGACTTCGCCCCCACTTTACTGACCCCACTCCATGGTAGGTTAGGGTGTGCCTCCAGCTCATTGCACGTGTCGAGGTACTCTTGACGGATATAGGAGACCCGACGCACCATCATGGTGAACCAGGTAAATTGAGGGTAAATGCCAAGTACTTCCAATGATATCCCCAGGGGGATCCAGGGTGATAACTAAAACGATCTTTAAGATGTTGTAGTGACAGATAGAGGAGTGTCGTGGCAATGATTGGGGGGGCACCCATATATCTTGCACCTTCTCCCTTAGAATACTGAGTATTGGCCCCCGCTATACCCTCCCAAACCTCTGGAGGGCAGTCTAAGACCATAAATGACATTTCCACTACTTGCGTCCCAGCCGTGTTATGTCAGCCCAGCCATGTTATGTTCTCCCTGTGGCCTTGTCCCCTTAGCAAGGCTCCTCACTGTCAGGACCACCCCTTTGATTTCTCAGTATGGGATGAGGGGAGGTGGGCGGGGGGGGGGGGGGGGGGGGACCATGTATAATAACCAACTTGACAGTGAGAACTCTCAGATTTTCGGTGGATGGCCTCGAGGCGCTTCCTTGTGCATTGTACGCATCGCGACCTGCTTCTTGCTAGTGTGGGTCGTGCTGCCGTGCGCCGGGAGCTGTCGGCCTGGCGCATGGACCTGGAAATCTGCCGTGCACGTTAATTAATAATTTATATAATAAACCTCTTGTACCACAGTTCGGAATGCCTCCAGGGGTTCTGGGGGACCGGGGGGCTGATCGCTGCCATCACACACATATATATATATATATATGTGTGTGTGTGTGTGTGTGTGTGTGTGTGTGTGTGTGTGTGTGTGTGTGTGTATGTATGTATGTATGTATGTATGTATATATATATATAGTTACGAATTTGGTAGAGCAATATTAGAGCAGAGTAGATCTGAGTAGGTAACATGCTTCGAGATGTCCCGATAGGGAATCTACCTGTAATAAGTCATGTGTAGGCGTTTGTCAGGTAAAGATGTATGATTGTGAATCTACCAGGAGATTCGTGTGTTAGTTAGTGTAGGGAATAATCAGTAGAGCCCTTGTTTGTCTCACCTGGTAGCCAAACCTTTGTCCATTTTGGCACTGCACACCACTTAAACATTAGTTAGGACCTTTAGTACAACACTAAATGATGCCTTCCCCCCTGACATGACTTAGTAAGAAATCAGACTAGAACACCGCCACAATTGGCCGCCACCATTTACACCTCCGAGAGGCCTACCCACCTCGCATAGCACGTGCTGTGACCAAGGAGAAGGAGAGTGGGAGTGACGCAGTGGGCGTGACTTGAGCAAGTCGGTGGAGGCTCTGATTGGCAGAGTAGTGCGCCAATATGACGTCATCGGCCAGAGATATTAACGGGAGGGGGGGGGGGCGGACGCCATTTCGGGCAGTTCACCAGAGGAGAGAGTTCAGCACGTTGAGTGAGATCTGACAAGAGTTTGTGTGCACATTTTGAGTTGAGTGAGCACCGGATGCCTTTGCTGGCAGTTGGATCGAGAGTTTGTGTGCGCATTTTGAGCAGGAGTTGAGTAAGCAGTTCAGTTGAGCGCAGAGAGCCCAAGCAGAATTGGCAGTTCGCAGTTCGAGAGTTGAGCGCGAGCAGTTGCCGAACGCCATTGCGCAGTTCAGTAGTTGATCCCAAGCAGTTGGATTCCCAGTCGAGTCATTCAGAGATCCCGACCCGAATTGGGCTGAGTTGTAGCCCGAGTGGAGCGGTGCTGGTGCTTTTGGAGCTTGGTGCACGGACCTCGTTGGTGGCGAGAGGATCGGAGCTTGGAGCGGGACCTCGGGTGCAGTGGCCAGGGTGTTGGCTCGGGCCTAGCGGAGCGTGCGAGGCGGACGGAGGATTCGCCCAGACCGGGAAGAAGACGACGAGACAGATAAGCCAGAGCTCCGCGTACACTGTACACGACGTGACGTGTTCTTTTCTTTAATTCATCTCCCTCGTATCGTGTTTGATATCTGTTGTGTGTGGGATCCCAATTTAGGCTTCTTATTAGTTATTATCGGCGCGTGCGTTTCACTGTCTTTGCTTTTCCCGAATAAACCCTTGCATTATTTTCTGTACATACTTGAACGCAGTTTACCGCCTGATTGATTTGATAGCTAAGGCTGCGGGGACTTGCGCTGCTTCCCGCCATTCCGTGCGTTTCAGGGTTTTAGATTAGATTTTGGAACCCGCTATTGAGCTTCCGCCTCGGGGTTAAAGCCTTTGTAATCGGCAATCCGCGACCGCCAGATATTAATTTCGGCGGTTGCGCGACTATATATATATATATATATATATATATATATACATATATATATACATATATATATACATATATTTTTTATTTTATATACATATATATATATATATATATATATATATATATATATATATATATATATATATATATATATACATATATATATATATGTATATATATATATATGTATATATATATATATATATATATATATATATGTATATATATATATATATATATATATATATATATATATATATATTTTTTTTTTTTTTACGGATCGGATCTCGGGGGACGGCACTCCTGTTAGCAAGGGGGGGTTAATCCCCTTGTCCTGTTAAGCTGGCCGTCCGACCGGTCGTGGGGGTATGACGTCACTGCACTTCCGGTCGATGGTAAGTAGGGTTGTAAGCCCAATTTGTCTTAATACCTAAGTACTACCACCGGCCGTAAGCGAGGAAATACTTCCCACCCGAGGCGCAGCGTGATTGGATTGCGCCGAGCGAAGCGAGCTGCGACTCGGGCCGTTATCAAGAGACTAAACCCGATTATAAAGCGTTGGCCAAATCGTGCCACAGGTACTCAATCGAAAGAAGGGACTAAAGCGATCGGATGAGAGGAAGCCAAAGAACCGAAAAGGGTAAAGGAAGAACACAGGTTTATTTACTATCAACAAGAAATGAAGAAGAAACGAAAGGTGAGACTGTACAGGGAGAGGAAGAAGCAGATAAACAGGGCAAACCTGAAAACAATCTTATATTATACCTCAGACAACAAACAGAACACACAACAGACTAACACGACAAGGGAATAGCAGGCAGGAATCACTGGAAGAAGGGATGAGAAGGCCCGGGCAGACGGTGGCGTCGAGGTCCGGCTCCAGGAGTCGACTCGCGGCGTGGCGGGAAACCCTGGCAGGCAGCGAGCACGTATCGTTCACTGCGAGTGGTCGTTGCATACAGCGATGGGATGGGATGCTCCTCTCTCCCTTGCCTTCGTCTTCCAACTCCGGATCACGTCTCTCTCCGCCTTCCTCCCGACTCTCTCATTCAGGTTGCACCTTCTAACCCAACTCGTACCTTCTCTGTAAAAAGGCTTCGCGCCCGCGCTTATATTACGCGTGTTCCAAATCAATGCGCGCTTCATGGACACGCCCGCGGTGGTCCTTCGTCAGCCCTGGTTGGCTGGTGGGGGCTCGCTCGACCCGCCTCGGGTGGTGCGTCGGCGTGCCACGCCCGTGATCTGGCGGCTCCTCCCTCTTCTTCTCCGAGATGGAGCACATGGGCAATGGCGTCTTGTGGGGAGGTAGAAAACCACTCGCACCGCTTTTGAAAGGGACTTTGGAGCCTACTCTTATTTCATTAATGCAATGCAGATTCAACTACTGGGAACAGATCCTTAACTGAAACACATAATAATGAAATAACTACGAAGAGATCCTATGGTTCGCTACGTGTTGTTCATGGACGAACTAGGGTGCGGTCTTTAACAAGCCAATTGATGGGAATATTTACAGGGGGACATTTATAAGGGATGCATTTACTAAAATTTACTAGTGAAGGTTCTAAAAACCGTAAATATATATATATATACGTAAATATATATATATACAGACTTGGCATTTAATATGGAATTTTTTTTTTTTCTTGACTTGGGTTTACTTTCTGAACTCAGTATATCAATCTGGTGAGTTTCTTTTACGCTTCGGTGATTTCTTTGTTAAAAGAACCATGTCACTGATGTCTGTCACAGCAAGAAGTCAATAACAGGATTATATCACAGGTGGCGTGACAAAATGTACGGACAGGTACATTTGACGATTCGCTTCACAATCGGGTATATAAGGGTTGTTGCGTTCTGTATTAGTGGAAAACAACTGCTGCACGTCTACAAAAGTTATTGCCGCTTCCTCTAGAGATGGTCCGTCAACTCGACAATGCTGTTTGTCATGGAGTGGTGGCTTTACGAAATTCCGGCATGAAACAGCGTGCTATTGCTCGGGAGTATGGCATCACTCATGGTCAGGTGTCAAAGATCCTGAAACGAAATGCTCAGAGGGGTGTCCCTACTCCAATACCGAGGCCAGGACGTCCCCGCAGAACCACAAGGAGGGATGATCGCCAGCTGCACTGGTTAGTCCGCAATGGCCATACCAAGTCAGCTAATCGGCTTAGGGCTGAGTGGCAGCAACTGACAAATGTGCCTGTATCCAGAAGGCTAGTCAACCAACGACTGGTTCAAGCAGGCTATGGTGCCAAGCGTCCCCTGAGAAAGCCACGCCTGACCAGACAACACCACCAGTGCATTGCAGTGGGCCAGAGAGCACCGTCAATGGCAGCCAGGACACTGGAATCACGTGATCTTCAGTGACGAGTCCAGATTTCTGGTCTATCGTCAAGATGGCCGCATCCGAGTGCGTAGACAAGTGCATGAAGCCTACAACGAAGATTGTATAGTGCCAAGAGTCCAAGCTGGAGGTGGTGGGGTGACCGTTTGGGCTGCTTTTCATGCAGTGGGCAAAACTGACCTGGTTGTTCTGAATGGAAACCTGAACCAGTTCAAGTACAGGGCCATTCTGGAAGAAACATTGCTTCCATTTTCTCGTGCAGCCTTTCGAGGAAACTTTGTCTTCCAAGATGACAATGCACGGGCCTCATCGTGCTCGCATGATCCAACACTTTCTTGCTGACCGTGGTGTAGAGCATATGGAGTGGCCTGCCATGTCCCCGGATATGAATCCGATAGAGAACTTGTGGGCATAATTAACGCGTCAAATCGATAACTTGGAGCAGCAGGCTACCTCTGTGTGTGAATTGCAGCAGGCTATTGGCACTGCTTGGCAAGCGATTCCTGTCCAAACCTTGGCAAATCTCGTGAACAGCATGTCTAACGTGTACGTGCTCTCCTGAATGCTCGTGGGGGTTACACGAAGTACTGAACTGTAATTTTACTGTCCGTAATCCCAGTCGTAATTTAACTTTTGTTTTTGTAAAAAAAAAAATTGGGCTAATGTGCAAAATAAAGAGATACTTCTGGAAAACGTACAGAAGTTTAACACTACTGTCCAAGAATTGAGTTCGATATCAGTTTCCATCACTTTCAAGGATCAATTTATTTGCTTCGAAATGTCAAATGTGGTTTTTGTTTCTTTTAAAGGTCACATTAACAAAATCTAGAATAATTTCAACATAATTCCAATTAACTTTTGGTTCTAAGTCATCTTGAAAAGTAAGTTCACCCCCACAAAAAAAATATTCCATATTAAATGCCAAGTCTGTATATATATATAGTTGCGGATCTCCAACGTCGGCCTCCCCCTTATCAAGGGGGGATTAATCCCCTTGTCTTTTTACTAGCCGACGTGATCCCGGGGCTATCACGTTCCTTCCAGTCGGTGTTAAATTGGGTTGTAAGCCGAATTAGTCTTATTACCTAAGTATTAACACCGGCCGTGAAGCAAGGAAATAACCCCACCCGAACCACGGCGTTAGTGGACACACCGAGCGAAGCGAGCCGTGATTCGGGCCGTTAACAGGTATTAACCCGATTGGAGCGGTTATGATCGTGCCATGCTTACCCAATTGAGAAATCACTAAGACGGTCGAATTAAGAGGAAAACAGGAAGAACAGGTAATTTATTCACACTTTGTACAAATAAGAAGAGGAAGAAAAAGAAGCAATGTACAGGGAAGAGGAAGAAGCAGATACACAGGGCAGCCTTATACAGTCTTATACTTATCCCTGGACACGGGCCCGTTCGCACTCAGACTCAGACTCACACAAGGTTGTAGATGGTCGGGTTGAGGGTCCACCGATGGCGTCCACAGCTCGCTCCGGTCCCCGACTCGTACCACGAAGCAGCTGGTGATGGTAGACGGCAGGCGAGATCGTCCCGTGTCGGTGGCGCGGACCGGACAATTATACTGGGGGGGGGATGGTAGGCTGGCGATTATACTCGCGTATGTAATAGTTGTACCGGCGCCTTATACGCGCTCCCGGTATCTCTCAGTTCAATGCGCCACTCCCACAATGATGTCACCAAAGCGCCTTTCCCAATTCTTCTGCACGAATGCCAAACGTGACAATCCTTTCACACGAGTCCTTCAACACTGGCGCCTTCCACAAAAGTCCTCTGATGCACTTAAGTCCTGCCAATGCTTGGCTTTCCTCACGAGTCCTTCTCACGCAGTCCTTCTCAATACTCGAGCGCCTGCCTCTCCCTTCTCATAACTGTTCAACAGAGGACCCCGGCTCATAACTCGTTCAACAGAGGACCCCGGCTCATAACTTGTCACTGCAAACTCACGAGCACCTCTCCCATCATAACTCGTTCAACAGAGGACCCCGGCTCATAACTTGTCACTGCGAACTCACGAGCGCCTCTCCTATCATAACTCGTTCAACAGAGGACCCCGGCTCATAACTGAGGTGGGGGTCTCGCGCGAAGGGTTTTATTGCCACACTCAGCGAACCCTCTGGAATGTCCAGCCACACCCTGTCAGGCGATGTCGCCTCAGCCCTGGTTGGTTGATGGGGTCTTACCGGCTCCGCCCTTGATGTCCGCTTGACGTGGCCACACCCCCACCATTGCGCTCTGCCCCTTGTCCAGGCCTTACCTCATGGCATTTGGCTGGTTTGAGCGAGCAACTGGCAGCTAACGCTGCCGGCCCAACGCGTAACAAACTGCGAGGGGCAATGGGGTGCAGACTGGATAGTGCTCAATGGAGTCGATTGGAGGGAGGCTGCAAAACTGAACGGGGCCTACTCTTATTTGTTTTACACAACGCAGATGATAACTATTGGAAATGGCCTTATCTCACATATACTAAGAAATAACTAACGTTCTAAGGTGACCTACGTGTTGCTTGTGGCCTAACTATATGGTGCAACCTTTAACCTTTAATGATGTTACCTGTGTGGGTTCTCAAAACCACAACACAACAACAAAAAGGGCTGGGAGAGGTTAACTAGTCTGATTCGAGATAACAGTGCCTCTATCCCCATTGAATGATGTGATGTACAAAGTTGCTGGACATACGCAAAAAAAATCTTCTTCGGGCCGCAAGCATGACCTGATTCTACATTCGTTGTCAGGTGCTTTGAGTTTTCATGGCTTTTGAGGCAGCAAATTTTAGCCGCACTCGAATCGAGAGCTTTGCGGGATGTCCTACCAGCTGCGTAAACAAGTCAACTTCGCTAGTTATAGAATGAAAATGCTTCATTAAATATTTTACAGTTTGCAATTTACAGTAAAGCATCAGAGATGTTGCACAATGTAAACGCTTTGTGGGATATCCCATCAGCTGCATAAACAAGTCAACCCCATGAGTTATGGAATGAAAACGCTTCAAGTAATGTCAAGTAAAGTAAAGCTTCAAGTCAGGGAGTAATGCATTCGATCGTGTCTGTGTGTGCGTGTGTGTGTTCGTGTGTTTGTGAACAAGATATCTGGAAAAGGTCTGAACGGAATTGGATGAAAGTTAGTGGGATGATTGCCCTTGGGATAAGGAAGAATTAGTTTTTGGTGAAGCTCAGGATATTATTCTGGATCCATGAATTTTTTGAAGGATTGTTTACCATTGGAAGATGGGGCTCTTTTTTTTTATCTTCTATATATTCTATATTTAACATTGTGATATGAAAATAGTTTTCATATTTGTTGTAAATGTAGTTTAAACTCGTGGTTATGCGTTAGAGCGGTGTATTTTGTTAGCAGCGTCGTCTTCAAGGTTTTGTTTTTTTTCTAATAAAGACATATTCTGTCATTTTAAAACCACCAAAGTGTGTATTAGGTTTCCCCGTTTCATAAAATGTATCGTTTGATACGTATAATGCTTTAAAACTGTTTTTTGGGGGAGTTTTTTTTTACCTCAGGAGAGATATCAACATTTACCTCAGCGAATGTCAATCGTGGTGTCAGTATTTGATGAACTTATAAAGACTTAGGTGAGTTATAAGTGTGACAAGCATGTGCACGGGATTCTTCCCAGAAGAATGAGTGGTCGCATTAGCTTGTACGAGTTAAAATGAGCGAGTTTTGTTTTGACTTTTGGGCCAGTTTTACATGTTGTATCCCTAAGAAATGAAACGAACGTTTTTCCTGGCTTACAATTTTATTTGAAGTCACACATGCCTCAAAATACACACTTATATAGAATTGAACGCTGAATCCGAAAATGTAAGTGAAATTGCCTTTTTTTTTTTTTTTACATTATCTTCTATATATTCTAAATATATATCTGTGCAGTGTCTGTCTTGTGTTGTCACTGAACTATTCCCTCAAACTTTTGTGAAATCGTACTATTCCAACTTGACCCACGGCGGGAGTATGCGCTCTACTGAGTGGCGTTTTAGTTAAATCTATTATTGAAAGATTTAATGAAAACGCTTCATTAAATCTTCATTAAATAGCAGCGAGGCTCATCCGATAACATTTCCCACAAACAATGTGCAGAGTACTCACCCCTCCCGCAGCTACCCACAATGCCTGCATTCCTACATATACCGACTGTCTTGGGTCTCGATCATTCTTCTCGTCCCATTGCTTTGACCTGCGTTTTTGACCCTCGCTCTGCTCGTCATTCAATCACGGTTCCCAAGCGCAAGACCAGTGCCGGAGATGCGTCAACTACCAAGAGGCAGAAGAACGTGATGAGCCAGAAATTGGAGCTGCTGGACCAGCTTTCGAGAGGCAAGACAGAGTGGCCTCTCTGAGCAGGCATTCTGACTCTGTGACCATCCACGATGGCATCTACCCGTTGTGGGACTATGTGGAGGCATATTGGCGACACAGTTGCATTGTACTATTTTTAAAGCCGTGAACAAACTTTGCAACATCACGGGTGGTGACGGTTGTGGTCAAGTTTCATCGACATTGTGTGCGTAGTTTCAGAAAAGAAAGTGAATACCTATTTTGGGGTGGGGGTCAAACCTGGATCCACTTTGACCCCCGGTAGATTCCCTTAGACCCAGATTTTTTTTAATGCCATGAACAAACGTTTCACAACATACCAAATATAATTTGTGCCAAGTTTGGTCACAATCCCATCAGTGGTTTCAGAGAAGAAGTTGCAAGTGTTCACGGATGGTCGACACACCATTGCATAAGCTCCCTGGAACATTGTTCCATGTGAGCTAAAGATTACGGTGATTCCTGTTTGTTAAGAAGGGGGGGCGGGGGAAGCAGAGTCCAGTCGTCGTTCGCGAATTATGCTGGTTGTTGGTTATCCCTGGCGGCGCTGTGAGCGAATGAGTCCATTACATCGCTGTTGTTTGGCGGGCTTTTAATTGTAATAAAGACAGAGGGAAGATCACAGGGGGCAAATTACACACTGGAATTAATCTTTCAGTCCTAGAATTAATTAGCACGAAGCCACGCCCCTTATGGCGACATGCAAACGCTCTTACCCGGACAGACGGCCTACTTAGTAATTACTACATCGAGATTCTTCGTGGCATATGGAGCATTCTAAACCTACACAATTCTAACTTTCCTAAGGTATTCCATGCCTACCCCCCACAAACATAACAATACAAAAGCAAAAAAACCGAAGAAATCCCGAACTGAAAAGGAGGACATGTCTGGGGAAAACCAGACGTATGGTAACCCTCGTTTACTGTTCATGCCTGACAAATATTACACTTTCTGTGTATCTTACATGCTCATCATTATCAGAGGATCACTTCAACTCTACACTTTATGTTTGATTAATAACTATCAACCAACAGCATCATCATCAGTTGTGTTGGTCATCGGTGGTAATCCATACTCGTATCGTCTGCTCAACATTTCATCAGGCACCCAATATTGTTTTATTTGCTGACATCAAGGTTAACCCTGAAATTTCAGAAGCCTGTGAAGTCCAACCAATTGAGGTATCTGCTGTGATACATGTAACTTGTGGACTCTTGCCAGGTGTGGTGTCGTTGGTCTTTACGAATATATCAACAGCTACATACCTCCACATACCCCTGGTTCTGCAGCAGTTGTCTACTTGGTGAGATTCCCGCCTTCTCTGACTCACTCCTCATCTCTGACGATGCCTCTATGCATTCACCCAAGCCTGGGTTTCTAGTAGCAGACATCTCTGAGTTCAACTGTCTCCCAAGGCAACTTACTGACCCTCACTTCTGGAATTAAAGGCGTTCTGTTTAATGCTAGAGGTATAGTCAACAAACTTTTGCTTTTCTAATCTGAACTACTGGAGATTACCAATCTACAGACATGGCATTTAATATGGAATATTTTTTTTGTGGGGGTGAACTTACTTTTCAAGATATCTTAGAACCAAAAGTTCCTTGGAATTATGTTGAAATTATTCTAGATTTTGTTAATGTGACCTTTAAAAGAAACAAAAACCACATTTAACATTTCGAAGCAAATAAATTGATCCTTGAAAGTGATGTAAACTGATATCGAACTCAATTCATGGACAGTACTGTGTTAAACTTCTGTACGTTTTCCAGAAGTATCTCTTTATTTTGCACATTAGCCAATTTTTGTTTCAACAAAAACAAAAGCTAAATTATGACTGGGATTACGGACAGGAAAATTACAGTTCAGTACTTCGTGTAACCCCCACGAGCATTCAGGAGAGCACGTACACGTCGAGGCATGCTGTTCATGAGATTTGCCAAGGTTTGGATAGGAATCGCTTGCCATGCAGTGACAATAGTCTGCTGCAATTCATGCACAGAGGTAGGCTGCTGGTCCAAGTTGTCGATTTGACGCGTTAATTCTGCCCACAAGTTCTCTATCTGATTAATATCCGGGGACATGGCAGGCCACTCCATATGCTCTACACCACGGTCAGCAAGAAAGTGTTGGATCATGCGAGCACGATGAGGCTGTGCATTGTCATCTTGGAAGACAAAGTTTCCTCGAAAGGCTGCACGAGCAAATGGAAGCAATGTTTCTTCCAGAATGACCCTGCACTTGAACTGGTTCAGGTTTCCATTCAGAACAACCAGGTCAGTTTTGCCCCCTGCATGAAAAGCAGCCCAAACGGTCACCCCACCACCTCCAGCTTGGACTCTTGGCACTATACAATCTTCGTTGTGGGCTTCATGCACTTGTCTGCACACTCGGACGCGGCCATCTTGACGATAGACCAGAAATCTAGACTCGTCACTGAAGGTCACGTGATTCCAGTGTCCTGGCTGCCATTGACGGTGCTCTCTGGCCCACTGCAATCGGCGCTGGCTGTGTTGTCTGGTCAGGCATGGCTTTCTCAGGGGACGCCTGGCAGATAGCCGGCTTGAACCAGTCGTTGGTTGACTAGCCTTCTGGATACAGGCACATTTGTCAGTTGCTGTCACTCAGCCCTAAGCCGATTAGCTGACTTGGACCGGCCATTGCAGACTAACCGGTGCAGCTGGCGATCATCTCTCCTTGTGGTTCTGCGTGGACGTCCTGGCCTCGGTATTGGAGTAGGGACACCCCTCTGAGCATTTCGTTTCAGGATCTTTGACACCTGACCTTGAGTGATGCCATACTGCCGAGCAATAGCACGCTGTTTCATGCCAGAATTTCGTAAAGCCACCACTCCATGACAAACAGCGTTGTCAAGTTGACGGACCATCTCCAGAGGAAGCGGCAATAACTTTTGTAGACGTGCAGCAGTTGTTTTCCACTAATACAGAACGCAACAACCCTTATATACCCGATTGTGAAGCCAATCGTCAAATGTACCTGTCCTTACATTTTGTCACGCCACCTGTGATATAATCCTGTTATTGACTTCTTGCTGCGAAAGACAATCAGTGGCATGGTTCTTTCAACAAAGACATCACCGAAGGGTAAAAGAAACTCACCAGATTGATAGACTGAGTTCAGAAAGTAAACCCAAGTCAAGAAAAAAATATATATTCCATATTAAATGCCAAGTTTGTTGATGTGGCCTTTGTTACAGAGACCTGGTTGGATGAAACTGGATGATGGTGAAATACTCTCTAATCCTGATTTTAGTATCTTTCGGAGAGACCCTAATAGGCATGGTGGCGGTATCCTAATTGCTGCTGCCAGTGATCTTCACCCTATCCATGTGATCTTCGCCCACAACATGGTCTCATTTCAGCTGTCAACCTCTTTTGATACCAAACCAGTACTAGAAAGCTGACAAATCAGTACTTTGTCAATCATTTCATCAAGTCCATTGGGACACATATATCTCTCACCAGACTTAGGCATTGACTAGGTTTGGGAAAAATATTAAGGATTTCCTATTTGCTGCTGCGCATGATGTCCCCGTTGCCAGGCGAATGAAGACGACCCTGGATCTTCTGCGAAATAGTTACTTTAACGAGGAAAAACGCAAAACTTACACCGTGGCGATTGTCCAGCATGTATTGTACACCTCTCCTTTCCTATGCCATCTCCAGGCGGTGCATAATGTCATTGCCGGGCACCGAAGGGGGCTCGGCAATGACGCACGCTGAAAGGGAGTACTCAGTTTTCATTCTGGTTGTTGTACACCGCTGCTTTCCTATGCCATCTCCAGGCGCTGCATAACGGCATTGCCGGGCACCGAAGGGGGCTCGGCAGTGACGCACGCTGAAAGTGAGTACTCCGTTTTCACTCTGGTTGTTTGCTTTCTTGTTTTCTTGTTTTTTTTCTTGTTTGTCTGGGCGATTTCTCAGCCATCCTTTGAACTAAGAAGCTGAAATTTGGGCACAATGGTGAGCAAGTACTTTGTCAAAAACAGTATTTTTGTTTTTTGATTAATTAATTAAATGATGAGTTATTTAATTATTAGCGATTAATTAAGTACTTATACATTTCCTTTCTCTTCTGGCCATTATGTCAGGCACCTTTTGAGTTAGGAAGCTGATATTTGGACATGACAATGACCAAGTGATTTGGCTGCAAAGGTTATTTTTGATTTATGGATTTATCGATTAATTATTTGATTAATGACGTTTTGTTTTTTTTATGTTCCAGATTCGGATGAAATGGTGGTGGTTTATGTGTTATATTAGGCAATTGATTAATTATTTAATTTTTACGATTATTATTTATTTATTTTCATTATTAATTATTTATTTATTTTCTTTCTCATCTGGCCAATATCTCAGGCACCTTTTGAGCTTGGAAGCTGATATTTGGACATGACAATGACCAAGTGATTTGTCTGTAAAGGGTATTTTTGATTTATTGATTAATCAATTAATCTATTAATTATTTATTGATTAATCAATTAATTATTTAATTTTTTTATTAATGGTTATTTAATTAAATTTCTAAAAGTTACATCTTCGGATGAAGCATTAGAATCATATTCTTAATCAATTGGCTAATAGCATAACTAAACCTCGTTATGCTATTAGCCAATTGTTTCAGAAAATATTTTATGACAATCTTTTATCGATTTTAATTATGCAATTCATCAATCAATTTATTGTACACCTCTCCCTCCCAATGCAGTCTCCATGAGCTGCACTGTGGTATTGCCCGGCGCCGGAGGCACCCCGGCGATGCCTCGCTGTAGGATATTTAATTATTTGGTGTGGGGGCGGTGTACTTTGAATGTATGTGTACTTGTTTTGTTATTTGATTAATCAATTAATTGATGAGTTACTTAATTATTATCGATTAAGTACTTATATATTTCCTTTCCTTTTTGTAGGATATTTAATTATTTGGTGTGGGGGCGGTGTACTTTGAATGTATTTGTACTTGTTTTGTTATTTGATTAATCAATTAATTGATGAGTTACTTAATTATTATCGATTAAGTACTTATATATTTCCTTTCTCTTCTGGGCATTATCTCAGGCACCTTTTGAGTTGGGAAGTTGATATTTGGACATGCCAATGACCAAGTGATTTGGCTGCAAAGGCTATTTTTGATTTATTGATGAATCAATTAATTGATTATGTAATTATTCGATTAATGACTAAAAAAAATTTATTTTTTTTCAGTTACAGATTTCGGATGTAATGGTGGCGATTTATGTGTTCTATTAGCCAATTGATTAATTATTTAATTTTTTGATGATTATTATTTATTTATTTTCATTATTAATCATTTATTTATTTTCTTTCTCATCTAGGCAATATCTCAGGCACCTTTTGAGCTCGGAAGCTGATATTTGGACATGACGATGACCGTGATTTGGCTGTAAAGGGTATTTGATTTATTGATTAATCAATTAATCGATCAATTATTTTTTGATTAATTACTTAATTGTTTAATTTTTTTATTAATGACTTTAATTAAATTTCTAAAAGTTACATCTTTGGATGAAGCACTAGTGGTTTAGTTATGCTGAGGCAATTGATTTAGAAAATATTTTATGACTTTTATTGATTTTAATTATACAATTTATCAATTCTTGTGCACCTCTCCCTCCAAATAGTCTCCATGAGCTGCACGGTGGTATTGCCGGGCGCCAGAGGCGCCCCGGCAATGTTGCGCTGGAGGATATTTAATTATTTGGCATGGGGGTAGTGTACTTTGAATGTATCTGTATCTTTGTTTTTAGTTTGGTGTGACTTCTTCAGGGTTGGATTGTTGGAATCAAACCTCCACACTCCAGAGTGGACACTCTAATCATGATGTACTGAGTATGGCTATGGTTCTTGTTGCATTGAGTTGCCTGTGTGTCACTATTGCCAAGAAAAAGAAGATAAAGAGCCTTTGCAGTCTGTGGTCCATGTTGCCAATCTTCAGATTTTCAATGCCAAAGTAGAGAGCAACAATCAATGGCAATAATTGCAAAAACAAAATATGGAACGCTTCACGAATTTGCGTGTCATCCTTGCGCAGGGGCCATGCTAATCTTCTCTGTATCGTTCCAATTTTTGCATATGTACTGCCGAAGCGAGTACACTTCATGATGGTGTCGCATTCCCTTTTATACCAGTCATGAGCTCCAAACCGAACAGCAAGGGAGACTGTAATATATAATATCACATTATGTCACTGTGAGAATTATTAACTTGTTCTTATGATACATTTATTTATACCTCAAAAGTAAAACGTTTGAGTATTCACTGAAATAGCGTGTTAAAATGCATTTTAATGAACATCGTGTACGCAATACATCTTGGGACCTCAATCAGGAACTGATATGTTTGGTAACAGCTGAGAGAGGGTGATATGATCTTCACTTTATGTTGTCATTAAAATTGACCTCATCTGATAGTCATTTTAATTTCCCATTGATAAATTCAAAGGAAGCGGACTTTTTTCTCTCACACACAACACTGCTCAAGCAGACCGACGATTCCAGTATGTTGCACATACACCGCTGAAACAGGGAAAGTTAAACATGACGCATTCACTTCCTTCAACTAGCACATTACTTCATTGACCATGTGTTTGCAAATAATTTGTGTTGTGAGGGGCTTCACAGCCCTTTGGTCGGACGATCGAGGGTTTTAATAGTGCTTCGTGCTACAGGACGGCATTCGTGTTGACTTTACTCTCAGGGCTATCACCGAACCTGGATATTTGGAAATTGTTCATTTTTTGTTTCCTTTTCAGTTTGGAGACCACCACAGCAATGACGAAGAGCGAGGATGTGAACAATTTGTGTGGAAGCTTGAACAGAAACTGAATGTCATCATGAAACCGGATTTTCAACCGCAGCAACGAACTGAGGCAAACTACAGTACAAGGTGGATTGACTGTAAATGGCAATAGTTGGACGTATACAGTATGATGTCGCTGCTCATTTTTAGTACTGTGTATCAGGTGCATGAGAATTAGGTACTCGTGGAAATAAAAAGTCTCTAAAAATTTACTTGGCGATCCAAATTTGAAAATCCAAAAACCCTCCAAAACCAGCCGGTCGATGGCCATATACATATTAGATAGGCAAAAACGGATGATTTACAAATTACAGCTCTTTTAAAATCTATACTATGAGAGAGCCGTGTGTATATGTGTGTCTCTGCATGTGTATATGCTTATGTATGTATATGTGTGCGTCTACAACAACAACAACAACAACAACAACAGGCATTTTAAGGCCATTTTCCCTGCGAGATCGGGGTTAGCCTTGCGGTCCCCATGACAATCTTCTCCATTTTCCCCTATTTTCTGCATCTCCCCTTGTTAACCCCCTTGCCCGCATTTCTTCTTCCACCACCTTCAGCCAAGTCTTTCTCGGTCTTCCCCATCCTCTACTTCCTTCTACATTCATTTCCATCACTCTTCTCAACCAGTCACTTTCATCCTTCCTCAACACATGACCAAACCATCTCAACCTGTTTCTCTTCACAACATCCATCACAGGCTCTATTCCCATCATCTTTTGCAATTCATCATTTGTCTTCCTCTCTCTCAATGATACTCCACACATCCACCGAACCATTCACATTTCCACCCTTTCCAACCTTCGTTGCTGCTCTACGTTCATTGCCCATGTCTCGCTTCCATAAATCATAACACTCCTCACACATGCAGCATACACCTTTCCCTTCAGCTTCAACGACACTCCCCTCCTCGTCAGCACGCCACTCAGTTCCCGAAACTTCTTCCATGCACATCTCACTCGAGCAACCGTTGCCAAGTCTGATCCACCTTCTCCATTCAGCATGTCTCCTAGGTAGCAAAATGTTTTCACACCTTCCAGCTTCATGCCATCTTCCCGGTGTGTACCCCGGTTAGAATAGTTACACCGTATCCCTGCGCATCGTAAGAGGCGACCAAGGGTTGGCATCAGGAAGTGCAACCGGCCATAAAAAAACATTGCCTCAAACAGGGAACCATGATTGTCATGGGACCCGCAAGGCTAACCCCCGCTCTAGCGGGGAAAATGGCCTTAAAACGATCATTCATATTTTTTCATTCAGCTTCATGCCGTCTCCAAGATCCAACTCAACATTTCCGCCATCTGCAACTCCCTCTGTGCACACCTTACACTGGAATGGAGCTGCCACACTGGTTAATGACCCTCTCAGACCACTACATTTTTGATGAACCCACTCTGCGCACATTTTTTTTTGGATACAAGATCGAGGCTCGTGAAAGAGCTAACATTAATCACACAAAAAGTCAAACCGACACAAAAAACACAAAATAAGGGGAGCGGTAGACAAGAGAGAGAGGGGGAAGGACACAAACAACATTTGAGAGCAGGTATATCGAGAGAACTGTGGGAGGGATAGGGCTTGGGTGGAGGTGGGAGAGGTATAAAACATATGGACACTGCAAGGACTTCCAGGAAAGAAGTTGGAATTTCAAAAAAGTGGATCTGTGGTGAATTAGCGAGGGTAGAAAAGATCAAGGTTTTGGATGGGGGAAGATAAGAGATGGTGGTGATCAGCTGTTTTAAAGACCTGGAGGGAGGAGTGGGATTGAAGGGAGTGGGGGAGTTTGTTCCATAGGCCGGAGAAAAGGGGAATGAAAGAGTGAAGGTGAGCAGAGAGCCTAGATTTTGGCAGTTTAACCATAAGAGGGTTGCTGGCAGATCTTGTGCGACCTGTAGGAATATTTGGGGGACAGAGCACAGAGAGAGCTGGGGGAGCAAGGCCAGAGAGGAATCGGTAGAAGACGGAAAGACCACCAGCCTGCCTGTGGTGAGTGAGTGAAAGGCTCTCGGAGTTAGCTTCATCGCGGGAGATTCCAATGATTCTGAAAGCTTTGGTTTCAATAGCGTGAAGCTGAGCTCGGTGTGAGGCAGGAGCACCGGCCCAGAGGGGGGAACAGTATTCCATTGAGCTGCGGATGAAAGCCTTGTATGTGGTGAGGAGCTCAGGTGTGCCAACATTGTACATTGAATGGAGTACACTCCAACACCCTTTCTGCACACAGCACACGGCCACTTCCCAGTTCTTTCCACCTCACCACATGCTTTTCCACTTGCCATCACCTTCGTTTTTCCGATATTCACCTTCAGACCTTTTGTCTCCATACATTCCTTCCACTCACCAGATCTGCATACAACAATTCCCATGGCAAACCCTCCTTTACCTTCCGAGCCAGCACATCCATCACAGCTACAAATACACTACTCCCAATAAGTTAGGGATATTGTGGGAATGAGTTGATTATTATTATTTTTTATAGGGGTTTATAGGGGCATGAAAGAACCTTGATATTGAAATCAAGAATGCTGTTTTTTCACACTCATTAATAACCATAGACCATAACCATAGCCCATAACCATAAAAACATTGCCTCAAACAGGGAACCATGATTGTCATGGGGCCCACAAGGCTAACCCCCGCTCTAGCGGGGAAAATGGCCTTAAAACGATCATTCATTAATAACCATAGAATGAGGACCAACAACTTTTTTCAACATAATTAATACGCAAAATCAACCACACCGAAGAACCTGCCAATATCCCTAACTTATTGTGAGTAGTGTCATAGTGGACTTAGTACCGACCCCTGATGCACTCCCAACTTCACCTCAAACTCACCACTGTGCCCGTCCTTCGTCCTTACAGCTGTGCGCGCTCTTTTGTACATTGCCATCACCACTGATCAACCATTCCTCCACTCCTAACTTCCTCAATGCCCATGTCACTACTTTGCGTGGAACCCTATCGAATGCCTTCTCCAGATCAACAAACCCAAGAAACAACTTCTTCCCTCTTCTCCGTGTACTTCTCCTGCAACTGCCTCACAATAAAAAGTGCGTCTGTCGTTCCTCTTCCTGGCATAAATCCAAACGGCATTTCGTCGATCTTCACCTTCTTCCTTATCCTCCTCTCCAACACCCTTTCCAATACCTTCCTTCCATGCTCCAATAACTTTATCGCTCGGTACGAGCCACACTCCAGAGGGTCACCTTTCCCCTTGTATAGAGGGACGAGGGTACTCAGTTCCCAATCCACTGAAACGCGGCCTTCTTCACCACCAGATTACAGATCTCTGTCATTCTCTTCACACCACAACTTTGTGCTGCCTTCAACTTTTCTACTCTTCATGGCTTTTATCGCTTCCTCAACTTCCTTTTCAGTTGTCTTCTCTACCGGTCCTAAAACTGGGTTACTCTCTATGTTGCCGTCCCATTCATTCTCGTCATTCAACAGCATTTCCATATATCTCGTGTGTTTGTGTGTTTGTCAGTCAGTCAGTCAGCCAGTCAGTCACAGTCATCATATAAATTTTTCTTTTTGGGCGTAGGTAGGGTAGGGGAGTGTTTTCGGCACCGACAAAAAATATATAATAAAACCTAATTGATTTCTTTGAAATGCCAACAGGATTAGAACATCACCGAGCAACGCCAGGTACTCCTGCTAATTTTATATAAAGTCTCGGCTCATGGTTGAGAATACTGTGGAAAGTGGTTGCACAGAAAAGAAGAAAGAAGTATTGGTGAACAACAGTTGGTGGCTGGGATTTGGGACTTTTAAAACGAGAGGTGTGGGCAACTTGGGGGAGGGGATTGTGGAGGTGCTGAGGGATGAAAGAACAGGAGTAAGACTTGAGAGGCAGTCGACAACAGAGATGACACCGTCTGACGGTGATGTGAAAGCAGCAGGTGTTGTGCTTCTGCTTCGTTGTGGAAGATGCCACTGATAGTGAACGCTTTGAATTTCATGGCATCCTTGAAGTTTGACCATGAACTCATTCCAGTGGTTGATTGGGGGAAATGGACAAGTGAGTTCATTTGAGGATCCTTGCATATAGACAGGGTGAGAATTGAGAGCCATATCATTCATTTAAAATAAAGATCAGAGGCAAATCATTGTACCTTTAATGGTGATGATGAAGCTGATAACAATGACAATGGTAATGGTGCTGGCTGGGGAGTGGGGATTGGCTCTTATGTGCCATGATGAGTAAAAATATAAAATAAAGGTACATTTAAAAATAAATATTTTAAATAAAGGTACATGATACATTTAAATAAAGGATATTATGCACATACATTATACATTATACATTAAATTTATAATTTAAATAAAGGTACATTTAAAATAAAGGTTACATTGAGAGCAGACATGAGGTTGAGTGTTGAGTGTTGAGTGTTGAGTGTTGGCTTAGCGGTTAGGGTACCGGCTTGGGATCCTCGGATCCTGGGTTCGAATCCCGGTCAATCACTGAACTAACGCCGGGAGGTTGACTCAGCCTGTCATCCTTCCGAGGTCGGCAAATTGAGTACCAGTTCCCTGGTAATTCCCGCGGCAGGAAGGGCATCCGGCCATAAAACATTGCTTCAAAAAGGGGGACCACGGTGCCCAAAAACAGGCCAACCCCCGCTCAGCAGGGAAAAATGGCCTCTAAAGGTGGTTCTTTCTTCTTTTATTGAGAGCCTTGCATATAGATATTTGCCTGGATTGAAAAACGTGCTGCAAGTGCTAAATCAGAATATGATAATTTACAAGTCGGTAGAGAGGAAAGCTGTTCCTGCCGGCCTGACAGTGGGATGTGGAATTCTACAGTATAATGTGGGGTCAACAGCAGAGGAAAGGAGGGGTTTCCAGAGCATTGGAGTGGCCATTAATGTTGTATTAGGAAACGTACTGTGCCGAATACTGGTACAGGTCCTTAACCCACTACCTTTAGGGACTCCAGTCTGTACTGGGAGAGGAAATTAGAGGAGTTTGTTGAGATCTATGTCCTGACTGCATGAATGGATGCACGATCCTCCTACCGTAAGGCACTTAAGGCAGCCGAGGCAGTTTCATTGGCTTGGGGCACAATCCTGGACGGCACGCTACTCTGCCAGAATACTCGAATGGCTCACTCCCAGAAACCTGGTACTCATGTTGCCCGCCTGAGAAGAATGACAGGCGGAGTCAACTCACCTGGTCTTATTCTAGCACAGCTGGGGCTTGAACTCAGGACCTTAAGATCTTAAGCCAACTGCCTTAACCGATAAACCATCATCAATCTTCCGCATGAATGGAGGCTAGCAAAATTAGTCGTCTTGTATACCACATGCATTTAGCTGCCAACGAGGACAGGCTTTGAGCTGTCGAATGCATCAGATGTATCCAGAAACTTGACCCTGCCTTTTTTTTTTTGTATACAAGATCGAGTCTCATGAAAGAGCTAACATTAATCACACAAAAAGTCAAACCGACACATAAAACACAAAATAACGGGAGCGGTAGACAAGATGGGGAGAGAGGGGGGAAGGACACAAACACAACATTTGAGAGCAGGGACATCGAGAGAACTGTGGGGGAGGGAGAGGGCTTGGGGGTGCGGGGGGGTGGGAGAGGTATAAAACATATGGACACTACAAGGACCTCCAGGAAAGAAGTTGGAATTTCAAAAAAGTGGATCTGTGGTGAATTAGCGAGGGTAGAAAAGATCAAGGTTTTGGATGGGGGAAGATAAGAGATAGTGGTGATCAGCTGTTTTAAAGACCTGGAGGGAGGAGTAGGATTGAAGGGAGTGGGGGAGTTTGTTCCAGAGGTGGGAGGAAAGGGGAATGAAAGAGTGAAGGTGAGCAGAGAGCCTAGATTTGGGCAGTTTAACCATAAGAGGGTTGCTGGCAGATCTTGTGCGACCTGTAGGAATATTTGGGGGACAGAGCCCAGAGAGAGCTGGGGGAGCAAGGCCGGAGAGGAGTCGGTAGAAGACAGAAGGACCACCAACCTGACTGCGGTGAGTGAGTGAAAGGCCCTCGGAGTTGGCTTCATCGCAGGAGATTCCAATGATTCTGAAAGCTTTGGCTTCAACAGCGTGAGGCAGGAGCACCGGCCCAGAGGGGGGAACAGTTTTCCATTGAGCTGCGGATGAAAGGCTTGTATGTGGTGAGGAGCTCAGGTGTGCCAAGGAAGGACTTCGCACGACGGATGATGCCCAGTCGGCGACTGGCTTTGGAGGCCAGCTTGGCAATGTGGTTTACCCAGGAAAGATCATGGCAGATAGTGAGACCCAAAAGCTTGAGTGACAGAACTTCTTGGAGAGGATTGTTGAGAAAGTAGATTGGAGGGTTTTTCCAGTCGGTTTTTCGGAGAGACATAGTAAGTATGATTTGTCAGGATTGAAAGACATGTTCCACTTGTTTGACCAGTCTGTGATTTTGCCCAGGTCTGCAGAGAGTGAGGAGGCTGCAGGCTGCCGATCTGAGGGATGAGGAATGGAGCGGCAGAGTGGGGAGTCATCAGCAAAGAGATAGAGAGGATTTTCCGGAGAGTCGGAGAGATCATTGATGAAGACCAGAAAAAGCACAGGGCCCAGAACACTACCTTGGGGAACTCCAGCCAGAACAGGAAGGGGCGATGAGAGAAATCCATTCAGGGCCACACCTTGACTACGACCAGAGAGGAATTCCGCAAGCCAAGCGTGGAGATTTCCATGGATACCATAGGAGGAGAGTTTGGTGAGCAGAGCAGGGTGCCAGACCGTATCGAAGGCACGTGATATGTCGAGGGAGACAGCTCTGATTTCCTGTTTGGCATTGAGGACCTCCATCCATTGTTGAGACAGCAGAAGCAACATGTCCAGAGTAGAATGACCTGGTCTGAATCCAAATTGATGATCAGAGATCAAGCCATTGGAGAAGAGGAAGGATTTGATATCCAAAGCAATGATGGAATCCATGACTTTGCTGATAATTTGGAGCAGGCTGAGTGGGCTGTAGTTGCAAGGATCTGTTTTTGCACCTTTTTTGTGTAAAGCGGTAATGTTTGCTGATTTCCAAGATGCTGGCAGATGACCTTGAGCAAAAGAGGGTGAAAAGAAGAGAGAGGGTGAGATAGAGCCACAGAGCAGGAATTTAGGACCCGTGGGCTGATGCCGTCTGGTCCAGTTGCAGAATCAGAATCAGAGTCTAGGTTTGACAAAAACTCCTCCACCTTGTCAGGAGAGAAGGACACAGATTCCAGGAGCAGTTGGGTTCGACTGGGAAAGGTGGGAACAGAGAGAGATGGGTTTGGGACTAAGGATTTTGAGGCAAACACAGAGTTGAGGCATTCGGCTTTGTCACGTGCGATGTCAACTGTGTGGCCATTTGAGGTAAGGGAGGGGATGGAGGGGAAACAAACACCAGAAACGGATTTGACCAGACGCCACCAGGATTTGGAGGAAGGAGACAGGTTTGAGAGTTCATTCTTGAGTGTGGAGAGATAGTGCTTCCTGGCACTCCTGAGGGTAGACACACACTTGTTCCGAACTTGGTGGAAGGAACTGAGATTACCTTCAGTTGGATTTGCCTTCCAAGAGGCAAAGGCAAGTTGTTTCAGGGCAACAGCCTCACCACAAGATTCAGTGTACCATGGATGGGAGGAAGGGTAAGACAACTGAAGACGAGATGGGATAAATCTGTGCATGAGAGAGAGCAGTTTGCTTTGGAAGAATTCCCAGGAAGAATTGATTAATGTCAGAGGCAGTAGAGATGGGAGACCAGTCCAGATTGATGGCTGCTTGCAGGCCGTGCCAGTTGGCCTGAGTGAAATGCCAGACTCGTCGACACTGAGGAGGCTCTCTGAGAATGGCCAGAGAGATGTCCACTTTAACAAGCACATGATCAGAAGAACCGATTGGAGCAGAAGAAGAGCAGCAGACATTTGCAGGGAAGTTTGTCATAACCAAGTCTGGAAGAGAAGATACTCCATTGACTGAGATCCGGGTCGGGAAATTGACAGATTGTGTCAGTCCCAATGAGTCACAGAAGTCCTTTGCTGAGGTGCCATGGCTGGTCAGAGAGGAACCCACACTCAGCCAGCTGGCATGACAGTTGAAGTCACCACATATGAGGAAGAGAGAGTTTGGATGAGTTGATAGAAGTTGGTCCATGTTGTCAGACAGCGAAATGTAAATGGAGTCATCACTGTTTGGAGGACGGTACAGAACACATATGAACAAAAGGTGGGAGCGGAGAGGAAGCCGTAGCCAGAGGTACTCCTGGGGGTGTGGTGGAGAGAGGGCAGTGCAAGGAGAGTGAGGAAGAGAGTTTTTGATAAAGATAGCAACCCCACCACCAGGACGTGGCTCAGGTCTATCATACCGGAGGAGGGAGTAACCAGGAAGAGATATTAAGGAATCAGAGACATCTTGAAGGAGGAAAGTTTCTGTTAAGCAGATCAAGTCTGGATTGTCAGAAGCAACCTGATTGGAGAGATCAATCAGGTTTGAGCGAAGGCCTCGGATGTTTGAGGTCAATATCGTTAATGAGGAGAGAGGGGGAGCATCGGGTGCAGGAGAGGGGAGGTGTGGGGTAGGGGCAGATGAAGGATGGGTGGGGGAGGTAGGAAGAGCAGTTAATAGTGTGTCAGAGATTACAGAAGAGTTACAAGAAAGGGAAGATGAGGACGAAAGGTTTGATGGTGATGGGATGAGGGGAGTTTTGAAGGGGAGGGGTTAGGGGGGAGTTTAGGAGGGGAGGGGCAAGGGGGAGTTTAGGAGGGGAGGGGCAAGGGGGAGTTTAGGAGGGGAGGGGCAAGGGGGAGTTTAGGAGGGGAGGGGTAAGGGGGGAGTTTAGGAGGGGAGGGGCAAGGGGGGAGTTTAGGAGGGGAGGGGCAAGGGGGGAGATTTGGAGGGGAGGGGCAAGGGGGGAGTTTAGAATGTGGATGATTAAGGAAAGACGAACATTTATAACAAATTGGGTTTATTGTGATTTTCAAGTTAGCGATCCGTTTAAGAACGATAGAGGAGGGGTGGAATGAATTTGAAATCCTTGCATCGATGCAAGGGGTCAGCGTCAAGTATTGTCTGTCAAATGCTTGTGATTGGCAGGTGGTGGCAGACCTAAACCTGCAAATGGTATTCCCAAAGGAGATCTGTGACATGGTTGCCGCCTGACATTGTCATCTGCTGAGGTACAAGGCAGGTCATCTTGGAGGAATTGTCAGTACCTTGAAAAGAGAACATGGGGAGGAGGTGCACGAGAGGAAGTGAGCTGGAGGCAGAATGTCAGGAGAAAGGTTGACAAGTTTATTGTCAGCCATTTCAGGTGGGGTGTCGGATATATTGGCAATTTCTTCAACGCATTTCTTGCTCGACTTGTAGTGGGTGGAACAGAAAGAAGGATGCACAGTCGTGGCCAAAAATATTGGCACCCTTGCACTTTTTTTCAAATAATGCACCATTTCTTCCAGAAAATTGTTGAAATTTAAAAATATTTTGGTATCTAAATATGTATTTCTTTGGTTTGTCGTGGAACAAAACAAAAAAGTTGAAAAAAAAAATACTAAATCTTAATTATGAAATTACTAAATCTTTAAAATGAAGAAAATTAACTAAAGCCAACTCGGTGAAAGGGGTTTCTATGGTAGGAGACCCAGGAGGACCCCACTGCAGAGAAAGCCCGACTGGAGTTTGCCAAAACACACCTGAACAAGCCAAAATCCTTCTGGAAGAATGTCGTGTGGCCAGATGAGACCAAATTTGAGCTTTTTGGTAAAGCACATCATCTCTATGTTTGCAGAAAACAAAATGAAGCCTTCAAAGAAATGAACACCTTCCCCACAGTTAAACATGGAGGAGGTTCGGTGATGTTTTGGGGTTGCTGTGCTGCCTCTGCCACTGGGTGCCTTGAATGTGTGCATGGCATCATGAAATCAGGAGATTGCCAAGGCATTTTGGAGCACAATGTTCAACCCAGTGTCAGAAAGCTGGGTCTCCATAGAAGGTCATGGTTCTTGCAGCAGGTGAATGACCCCAAACACACTTGAAAAAGCACCCAGGAGTGGTTCAAGACAAAACGCTGGACTGTACTGAAATGTCCAGCAATGAGTCCAGATCTAAATCCCATTGAACACCTGTGGGGAGATCTGAAAACAGCAGTTGGGAGAAGGCACCCTTCAAATCTGGGAGAACTGGAGCAGTTTGCACAAGAAGAGTGAGCCAAACTGCCAGCAGAGAGGTGTATGAAGCTCATTCATGGCTATAGGAAGCACTTGACTGCAGTTATTTTGTCCAAACGCCGTGCTACTAAAGATTAAGTTGAGGGTGTCAATAATTTTGTCAATGCTATTTCTTTTTATTTTCTGATTTAAAAGGACATTAAGTTCTGAATCAAAAACAAAGGTTCTGTAATATTAACAGTGAAATAAAAAAATTGTGGAGACCAAATACTTTTGTCAATTTCAACTTATTTTTTTCGAAAACAACAACAACAACAACAACAACATGCATTTTAAGGCCATTTTCCCTGCTAGAGTGGGGGTTAGCCTTGCGGTCCCCATCACAATCTTCTCCATCTTGCCCTATTTTCTGTATCTCTCCTTGTTAACCCCCTTGCCCGCATTTCTTCTTCCACCATCTTTAGCCAAGTCTTTCTCGGTCTTCCCCGTCCTCTACTTCCTTCTACATTCATTTCCATCACTCATCTCAACCTGTTCCTCTTCACAGCATCAATCACAGGCTCTATTCCCATCATTTTTCGCAATTCATCATTTGTGTTCCTCTCTCTCAACGATACTCCGCACATCCATCGAACCATTCGCATTTCCACCCTTTCAAACCTTCGTTGCTGCTCTACGTTCATTGCCCATGTCTCGCTCCCATAAATCATAACACTTCTCACACATGCAGCATACACCTTTCCCTTCAGCTTCAACGACACTCCCCTCCTTATCAGGACGCCACTCAGTTCCCAAAACTTCTTCCATGCACATCTCACTCTTGCAACCGTTGCCGAGTCTGATCCACCTTCTCCATTCAGCATGTCTCCGAGGTAGCAAAATGTTTTCACACCTTCCAGCTTCACGCCGTCTCCAAGATCCAACTCAACATTTCCTCCATGTGCAGCTCCCTCTGTGCACACCTTACATTTGAATGTAGCTGCCACACTGGTTAATGACGCTCTCAGACCACTACATTTTTGATGAACCCACTCAGCGCACATTGTACATTGAATGGAGTTCACTCCGACACCCTTCCTGCACACAGCACACGGGCACTTCCCAGTTCTTTCCACCTCACCACATGCTTTACCACTTGCCATCACCTTCGTCTTTCCGATATTCACCTTCAGACCTTTTGTCTCCATACATTCCTTCCACTTGTTCATCTTTTCCTTCAGTCCATCCATACTTTCCGCAATCAACACCAGATCATCTGCATACAACAACTCCCATGGTAAACCCTCCTTTACGTTCTGAGCCAGCACCTCCATCACAGCTACAAATAGTAGTGGACTTAGTACCGACCCCTGATGCACTCCCACCTTCACCTCAAACTCACCACTGTTCCCGTCCTTACAGCTGTGCGCGCTCTTTTGTACATTGCCATCACGACTCTGATCAACCATTCCTCCACTCCTAACTTCCTCATTGCCCATGGCAATACTTTGCGAGGAACTCTATCGAATGCTTTCTCCAGATCAACAAACCCAAGAAACAACTTCTTCCTCTTCTCCATGTACTTCTCCTGCAACTGCCTCACAATAAAAAGTGCGTCTGTCGTTCCACTTCCTGGCATAAATCCAAACTGCATTTCGATCTTCACCTTCTTCCTTATCCTCCTCTCCAACACCCTTTCCAATACCTTCATTCCATGCTCCAATAACTTTGTCGCTCGGTACGAGCCACACTCTAGAGGATCACCTTTCCCCTTGTATAGAGGGACGAGGGTACTCAGTTCCCAATCCACTGGAATGCAGCCTTCTTTCACCGCCAGATTACAGATCTCTGTCATTCTCTTCACACCACAACTTCCTGCTGCCTTCAACATATCTCCCACAACTCCTGTCGGCCCTCCCGCTTTTCTACTCTTCATTGCTTTTATGGCTTCCTCAACTTCCTTCTCAGTTATCTTCTCTGCCGGTCCTAAAACTGGGTTACTCTCTATGTTGCCATCCCATTCATTCTCTGTATTCAACAGCATTTCCATATATCTTTTCCATCTTCCTTTAATTCCGTCTGGGTCCACAACGATTTGTCCCACTTCATCCTTCAAGCAACTCACCCCCATCACATCACACCTCTCTTTCGCTATCTGCTTTGCAATCCTGAATACTGCTCTCTGACCCTCTTCCGAATCCAAGCGTTCTCCGAACATTTTCCTACATGCCTCCTGCGCCTTTGCCACCTCTTTCTTTGTAGCCTTCTTGGCTGCCTTATAACTTTCATGCTCTGCTGTTTCTGCTCCTGTACCCTTCGCCTTCTGCCACTCCTTGAACTTCTTCCTCTCTCGTCCATCCTCTTTCCAACTTCATCATCCCACCACCATGTTTCCGGGTGCCTCGGTGGTCCTTTTGTCCATCCACATACCTCACCAACGGCTCCCAACAGATTATCTTTCATTGACATCCAACCACTTTCAAGCTCAACCACATCATCCTCTACCCTACCCAGCCTCTCTTTTAATGCCTCCCTCAGTCACCTCTTTCAACCTCCACACCTTCATTCTCGGTTGGTACTTCACCCGCCGAGCTCTCCTCGCACCTTTCACCCTTCTGTCGCAGACAACCAAGTGGTGCTGTGAAACAGCCTCCTCCCCCAGGATCACCTTTGTGTCCCGGAGGTGCCCCCTATCTCGCCTACGCACCATCAGGTAGTCAACGGTTGTCGTCGACCCACCTGACGTGTATGTAACAAGCTTATTATCCTCTTTCTGGAACTGAGTATTACAAATCAACAAATGAGCTCCATCAGCAAACTCCAAAATCCTTTCACCTTCTCCATTTCTCACACCATATCCGTAAACCCCATGAACTCCCTCAAAACCATCCATACTACTCCTTTATTTTTTTCGAAAACATTGTGGGTTATTTGAAAAAGGTGCAAGGGTGCCAATATTTTTGGACATGACTGTAGGAGAGAGTGGCCCAGGCTGCCTTGAAAGGTTCACTTTAGATTTGGAGGAAGTTTATGGAAGCACATCGAATGGTGTTGGTTCAGGTTGATTGGGTGGTGGTTCTTTGAGCCCCAACGGGGTAATGACAATGTGGAAGAGAAATGGAGGTGTGTTTGTGTTTGTGTTGGTGGTTTGTTTGTTTGTGTTGTTTTTTTTGCTTTGTATGTATTTTGCTCGTGAATGGTGTTTGTGGATGGTTGCTCCAGCATATATTTTCGATGTTGTGGATTCCGGGAGTGGAAGCTGTTTTGTTGGTGTAGTTTGTGTTCTCACTGACTTGGGGTGAAGGTACATGTGCATCCAAGTGTAGTTGTTATTGTTGTTTCGCCCCAGACAGTTCTCTCGAACAAGCCCATGGCACGGAGACAGCCGACCGATCTCCGAGGAGCAACCCAACGATCCCCCACATCCAGGACCGTGTATCCCCGCCTTCACAAAGTCAGGGCCATTACAGTTATTGAGAGAGAGAGGAGACGAGAGGGAAGGGGCTGGGCCATGGGGATCAATCAGCACTCTGACTGTGGCCACTGCCCTGAAGAATCTGGGCAACAGCGAAGAATGGTGAAGATATGACCCCAGACTTGCATTGGTGGGTACAACCACCGCAAAGAGGCGTCTCTGATAGTTGTTCCGAGTGTAGTTGCTGCATGTGGAGGTATATGTGCCCCTGCTGACCCACCTTAGCTGACCCTCGAGGTTGAAGGACAATGATGTGTACAACTTTTCTTTTTTTTCTTCTTTTTTTTGGTATTGTCGTCTTGGCTGTGGATTAATTATTTTGAGAATGCCAGAGTTAATGCGTCTTTTGCATGTTGTCCCTTTGCATTGGGATGGCATCATAATTCAGGTCATTTTGCTTATCCTGACGTGCATCCACCCATCATGGATGATCCAGGAGTTGATCAATTTGCCTATTTTACGCATTCAGTAACATCAGCTCTAAGCGACGTGCACATTTGAATGATGTCGTTTTTGGTAAATTCATTGCCATAGATTTCGTTTCCCATTCTCCAGGTCCTCGGATTAATGAAGCAGCGCTTGAGCATGCAAACAGTTGTGCATGAGCACCTGACTACCTACAATGACACCGACTTGCATAATGCAGGTCAAGTTAATCTCAGTATCACTTTGTGTGGGTTCCTCTTTTTAATCAAACATCACCACTTCAATAATTATGATGCTTCATTTTATTTGTAAACATGTCAAATTATTGCTCTTGAACTCTTCCTGGCATTGGCATACAGTGTTTATGATGCCTTGATGATGCGGTGTAAAAACCCCATCCACAATCTTATTAGACTGCTCAACCCAGGCATTTAATTTCATTTGTGTAGAGTACTGTATACAAGATCTAGCTTCATGGAAGAGCAAACTGACCTTTGAACCTTTATCGGGGTTCACAGTTATCGGGGTTCAGGGTAGGGGGAGGATCCCAATTCCCCCTACATAAATATGTAAGGTGGTGCCACTCCCAGTCAGTGAAGGGATATCATTTGTTGTTGTTCTCCTCCTTTTCACTTTATAAGGGGTGAGGGTCCGATAGTACCGAGCTCCTGCCCTAACTTGACCACAATACTCCTCCACTTCCCTCTTTCCTCAGCCAACTCTCTCCACTCTCCAGCCCTTCCACCTTACTGATATTCCTCTTCACTCAATCCTGCCATCTCAACCGTGATATACCTTTTTTCCTCCTACGTTGTTCCCTCAACCTGTCCGCTCTCTTTACCATTCTGTCTTCCCCCATCCGCACCAAATGTCCAGCCCATCTCAGCCGGCTTTTCACTTATCTCCCCCCTCAAGCTCATCTGCACACCAATCTCCTCTCAGTTCATCCATTCTCCTTCTATCCACCCTCTTCACTCCCACAATCCTCCTTTCCCAGTTCTCGTCAACATGCAGCCTCTGTTGTCTCTCAGTGCCACCATCTCCAGACCGTAAAAGTAGGCCAGGGTTACACACGACATCAGAACCTTCCCTTTCAATGTCCTTGAAATCTTTGTCTGCTATTACACCCTCCCTCCTCATCATGTCATACTAAAATAGTTAATTCTGGGGGAATTAACCCATCTGAAAGGACGGTTTCTTTCTTGGGTCTTTTTACACGATATTTTAAATGTTCTGTACAGTCGTGGCCAAAAATATTGGCATCCTTGCACTTTTTTCAAATAATGCAGCATTTCTTCCAGAAAATTGTTGAAATTAAAAAATATTTTGGTATTCACATATGTATTTCTTTGGTTTGCAGTGGAACAAAACAAAAAAAAGCTGAAAGAATTACAAAATCTTAGCTTATTCCACACACACATCCTAAAATGGCCCGGACAATATTATTAGCACCTTTTAGAAGTTGTTAGAAATAATTCGATTTCGAGCAGGTGATTTTCCTTTACTTTGGAATTGAACTCACCTGTGGTGAGTTGCAGGTGCCTGCAATCTAAAAATCACTCATTCAACCAGTTTGAATAGAGAAAAGGAGTCATTCTGATGTTTTGTGACTGTGTGTACCACAATAAGCATGGAGAAAAGAAAGAAAACCAGAGCATTGTCTGAGCAGGTCAGACACAAGATTGTAGCCAAGCACAGACAATCTCAAGCCTACAAGTCCATCTCCAGAGACCTTGATGTTCCTGTGTCCACCGTACACAGTTATCAGGAAGTTTATGGCACTGTAGCCAACCTCCCTGAATGTGGCCACAAGAGGAAACTTGATTGAAGATTGCAGCGAAGGATTGTTTGAATGGTGGAGAAAGCACCTCGATCAACTGCCAAACAGATTCAAGCTGACCTTCAGACACAAGGTACGACAGTTTCACCTTGCACCATCCGTCGCCAACTCAATGAAAGGGGGTTCTTCGGTAGGAGATCCAAGGAGTACCCCACTGCTGAGAGAGAGAGACACAAGAAAGCATGACAGAAGTTTGCCAAAACACACCCGAACAAGGCAAAATCCTTCTGGGAGAATGTCCTGTGGACAGATGTGACCAAATTAAAGCTTTTTGGTAAAGCACATCATCTCAATGTTTACAGAAAACAAAATGAAGTCTTTGAAGAAAAGAACACCTTCCCTAGTCAAACATGGAGGAGGTTCAGTGATGTTTTGGGGTTACTGTGCTGCCTCTAGCACTGGGTGCCTTGAATGTGTGCATGGCATCATGAAATCAGATCGCCAAGGCATTTTGGAGCGCAATGTTCAACCCAGTGTCAGAAAGCTGGGTCTTCGTCGAAGGTCATGGGTCTTGCAGCAGGACAATGACCCCAAACACACTTCAAAAAGCACCCAGGAATGGTTCAAGACAAAACGCTGGACTGTTCTGAAGTGGCCAGCAATGAGTCCAGATCTAAATCGCATTGAACACCTGTGGGGAGATCTGAAAACAACAGTTGGGAGAACACACCCTTCAAATCTGGGAGAACTGGACCAGTTTGTGCAAGAAGAGTGGGCCAAACTGCCAGTAGAGAGGTGTAGGAAGCTCATTCATGGTTATAGGAAGCACTTGACTGCAGTTATTTTGTCCAAACGCTGTGATACCAATATTAAGTCTCGGGTGTCAATAATTTTGTCAATGCCATTTCTTTTTATTTTCTGATTTAAAAGGATATATTAAGTTCTGAATCAAAAACAAAGGTTCTGTAATATTAACAGTGAAATAAAGAATTGTGGAGACCAAATACTTTTGTCAATTTCAACTTATTTTTAGAGAAAATTGAGTTATTTGAAAAAAGTGCAAGGGTGCCAATATTTTTGGCCACGACTGCACATTTATCACTTGGCTCCTTCTGCACGCTACGGTTCTGGCAGTGATTTTTGCACTCTGTAAAGATCTTTTTCTTTTTTTACTTTTTTGGTCATTTTAATTCTCACTCCCCTCCAAGTTGTCTAGCCTGGGTTTGAATGTTGAAGCAGCTATATCCTGTCACCCTGGTGTTTCACATGCATCGTCCATTGGAAGAACGTTAAGCCAGAAGACCTTTCTTTCTGTTAACACTCATGGTCATTGGGGGGAGATGTTAAAGAATAGGCAAGTTATCACTGACCCCCGAAACAAATGACAAATTCCTGCCTGAAGCGCATCTTAAGTGTTCTGCTCTTTTTGGACACAGCTCACACTAATACTTGCTGTCTCAGTGTGGCTGTTACCTGGGCAGTAGCTCATCCATGATCAAATTAAACTAAAAGGGGTTGGAAATTCATGAAAATAAACCTTGATACTTTATTGAAGCTAACGGAGCAATTCGCTGCTGTCAGCGATACACGAGGTGTTAGTGCACCTGCTAAAAAAAGAAGTTTTTCATCGTCAGCACACGAACATCTTAATTGGAAGTTTTTATTTTCTACAAAGATACAATTTAATAATGCTGGAGTATTTCATAATGCAGCAATAACTGCGACATAATTTTGTTACAAATATTTTGCATTTAAAAGGCAAAACAAACGAAGAACGTCATTCCAATGAACTCAAGACCACGGCAAGGTGACAGATTTACACCTGCGTCACTTACCGTTGATCCGCCATAAAATCTTTCCCAAAACACAAGTCTTTATACGTATTGAACATTTCCGACAGGTGACACGTTGGGAAAGTACAGCTTTCGGTATTCATCTATACATACACATCCATATTTATCATGTCGACAATCACAATAAGAACCTCAACCAAAACAAGTCGTTATCAATTTCATTTATACTGATGCAGGAATGACAATTACACTTGCACACATGTTTATTGGATTTGATTGCGGCTCACAATCCATCACTCGTGCTCACAAGGCCGTGACGTAGCCAGATGCATAAAAAAAACCCAGCCGTCTAGTCGACCTTTAAAATGTATGGGCATACTATACGATTGCACCTTTAACCATAGGTATTAATCTAGCACTGAAACGCTACAACCAGTCATACATTTTGTCAAGGATGGGAAAGAGTCGTATTTAAAGCGTTGCGTTGTTACTGTGTCATTGAATTACACACGAACAATAAATTAGTCCCGAGGGTTACATAAGCTGTTGCAGCCGCCACAATCGACAACCTTTACAACCAACTGGCCGGTCGCCTGTATCTTCAGATCAAGTGCGACGACGTTGGCTTTGCGATACAACCATTGTATACCGAGTGTCCGCTTCCATCATGAAGGGTGCATCGTCTGTAGAGCGTGTGCCTGGCATGTTTACGTCATGAAGTGGTTTGTTTTGATTTAAAACACACATGTATAAATACATTTTAGGAACGGCGGCCTGGACATGGTGATACATTTACAATGTTAGGGAAATAATCGGACACAAAAATTTATTGACGCAAGCATGAGCTTTCATCATATGCAATTGGAGTCCAAGTATTAATTCAGGATTGTGGTTTAAATAAGGGAATACAAATTATATTGTTGCGATGATCTCAAAACCTCAATAATCTATATAACATGTATGAATGAGAGTTGGTTGGCAGTGTCGGGAGGGAAGGTGAAGGGGGGGTGGTTGGTACAAAGACTATTATATAAACAGGTATCTCCCTTGTTGTTTTTATTCGGTCCTGGTGTTGGCTTAGCGGTTAGGGTGCCGGCTTGGGATCCTCGGATCCTGGGTTTGAATCCCGGTCGATCGCCGAATTAACGCCAGTGGGGTTGACTCAGCCTGTCATCCTTCCGAGGTCGGCAAATTGAGTACCAGCTTGCTGGGATGAATGATCCCAGTGTGTACCCCGGGTTAGAATAGGTACACCGTATCCCTGCGCATCATAAGAGGCGACCAAGGGTTGGCGTCAGGAATGGCATCTGGCCATAAAAACATTGCCTCAAACAGGGAACCATGATTGGCATGGGGCCCGCAAGGCTAACCCCCGCTCTAGCGGGGAAAATGGCCTTAAAACGATCATTCATTCATTTTCATTCTCCCTTTTTATTGTGGCTGATCATTCTTAAGGTAGAGTTTGAAGATAATGTGATTGGATAAAACAAGAATCACCAAAGAAGGGACGATTCATGTTGTCAATTAGCTGCAGGTGGTCACCAATGGAAGATGAATGTGCAACAGTTGGCAAGACCTCGAACAACAAGACCTAATATTAACAATGATCCAATTTGCACCTTTGCCCAAACCCAACAAGCATCTTAAGAGCAAAACGAAAAAGAAAAAAAAAGCTAAATACATTTTTTTTTATTGACTATCCCTCAATCTTTACAACATTAAATGTTACAATCGGCAAACAAAAAGGGCTCAATTTAAAATAGGAAATAAGTTATTTCCAATTTGCTTACAATTATTTAATAATTGGAACTACTTGTCTGAATAAACAAAATAATCCTCATTTTCACAAACAAAAAACTGGTTTGCAATGAAACACGGACATAAGCAGCAAATATAGCACGTCATCGTGGCACCATTTTAATTTACATTTTGTATACGATGCATTGCATGGTACTGGGAAGTAGTGTCATGGTATAAACGCACAGACTCCCATCCCTCAACCACCTTTCGCTCACTGTATAAAGCATCTCAGAAATGCGACATCACCACATTACGTAAATGTCACTCGCCAGTCTGCCCTCTCAAACCCTTACCTGCAAGATTTCAAATCAGATGCCTACCCCACCTCATGGTCTCTCCCATTTCAATTACTGAGATGAACTACACCTGCTGAGACCCTGTTCTCATCCTTCTCCAATTCCTTTCCTTGTGCATCCTTTTGTTGTCATCCCACCATTTCCTCTTTGCCACAATTTCGCGGCTGTTTCTTTGCCTTCTGTCCTTCCCTTCTTCCACAAATCTCGATACCTGCATATTTATTTATTTTTGAAAGAAAATGCCATTCAAATCAAAGCTCGTCGAAAACGGGTTGAACAATGTGATGAATATTTCAACCTCTAAATTGCTCAGTGTATTTTCCGGGGCCACATATTCATGGAAAGGGGACCAATTTATTTCACCGATGCTAAAACTACTCGAATACCATGTGGCAGATGCATTCAATAAGTGTGGACCAGATCTTAGTTATTCATGTGCAAAAGGTCCAGCATCTCTTGATATACAGACAATCCCAGTCATCGTGAGACTTACAAAAGGGAGGGGGAGCAGAGGGAGTCAACAAAATGGCTGAATATTTTCTGGTACCCCAGAGTACCACATAATGTATCAAATATTTACAAGAAGCCTTCAAACTGGGCAGCCCAAGGTTAGAATTCTGCAAAGCAAAATTTTAGCATGATACCAGATAGAGAAAGCACGATATGCAGGTCAGAGGTGACAGCAGGTTAAAGGTCACACTTGCGCTTGTTGCAGTCCAGACAAACACGGACAGGGTGATCCCAGCCACGAGTGGGTACAGGGCGGCGGGCGGCTGAACAGGCATCGCAGAAGCCTTGACCACAGGCCCGGCAATGATGTTTTGACATCTTTGTGGGGCCGAATTCCTTCTTGCATCTGGTGCACTGCATGATATCCTGATCAGGGATCCAGTACGAAGGACGTGCTACGTCCTTAACAAGGCCTGCATTGATACACAGTCCATCAGAGCATTAACTTGTGCTTTGAGCTTGCTGCATACAAAGAATGTCAAATATCCAAAATAATTTAAGGCTTCTTACAAAATGCTAAATGTAATCATGAGCTACAGTATCACAATTTGCCATTTTGCATATATAATTCTAGCACCTCTCAACTGTAATGGAACCGCTATGCCACACCAACCCAACCCAACCCTGCGAGGGTCCTGATACCAGCCATAGCATTGTAGCAAAGACCTATGACTGTGGGTCCGACCCAATCTGTAAACTGGCAGGGATTGCAATCTGTCCTCTCACACAAGGTTGGTCTGAAACCTGTACAGCACTTGATATCGATTCCACTGGGGAATACCTTCACAAAAGCCTATTTTCTCTCATGCAACTGTTTATTCCATCCCACCCACGACAATCCTGTCCATCATCTAGGCCCTAGTACACCTAATCCTGTGGAAAGGTGGTTGCGGTCAAACGGCTTGCTTTCTCAACATGTGAAGCTAATCCAACTGAGGGCAACTCTTATTCATTCCATTAGGCTCACGATAAGTGGTGCCAGAAATCACCATCTTGCAAATCTCGAAGCTGAACTCTCCAACCAGCCCGCTTTCCTTAAAGTCATGGTTGTGCCGTGTCAAATCTGTCTCTGGTGTCCTACATCCCTCCACTGACCTCAAACTGCACTCCGGCTGACTGCCCGAGATAGAATGCCAATAACTCTATTTGCCTCCAAATGTCGTGTACCCAACCCAACCCAACCCAACCCGCTCTGTTTCCATCTCACCCCCTCGTGCCCACTGTCCATTGGACTTCGTATTCTTCGCACCAGAGAAGGTAGAGAGTTCTGTCTAGCAGGAACCTGCTTCGGCGACGGGCCCAGATGGCATCATTGTCAATGTTCTCAAATCCTGCTCTGCCATTCTTCCTCTATTTGCCTTAATCCCAAAAACAACCTAAAATTGGGTTGTATGCCCTAAATCTCAATCAAGAGGTCAGGACCATCTCCTTAGATCAGTCTTGCATTATTCTCTGCCTGTGGCATACATGGTCACCTGGATTTCTGACTTGTGCAGTCATGGTGCTATTAATGGAACCTTCACCTCTCAGTGGAGACTGGAACTCCCCAAGGCAGTGTCTGAGCCAATCTTCTTCCTCACTGACGCAAACAAACTCTCCGATACTCCGAAAACCCCACTCTTCCTTTTTGCGGACTTCACATTCTGTCGTACATTATCCATCCCACTGATAGGCAGAATGCAGCTGCGTCACTCTCTGCTGATCTGGATTTCATGAGATGCTGCTCTGATAAATGGGGAACATCCTTAAATCCAGGAAATTTTCACTGTCTCACCGTCACTCTGGACGGATTGTAAAACTAACCCAACTATTTCCACGTAGAATGAAGAAATAGTCTTGTTGGTGAACAGGTAAAACAATGGATGAAATCAACACAACATTGACCGAGGCATGCTAACAGTGGGAAGCAAAGAGAATCTGGTGTTGAAGGTGTTAATGCTTTGTTGGAGCAAAATAGAGATAAGTGATAGGGGGTGGGTCTTTTTTAAGCGGTGAAGCCGCTTCAATATTTGGCTATGTCCATCAATCTGTACATTCGTCTAACAAAAATTAAGAAGAAGAACCTTTCTAACCCATCGTGTTTAATTCTAAAGATCTCTAAAGTGTAATTCTAATGGGGTCTAGAAGGTTCTAAAGCATAATTCTAAAGGGTAATTCTAAAGTGTAATTCTGAGCGTTCTAAAGGGTTTCATTTGTTTCTAGGGCTTTGCCTTAATATAAAATAATTTGTCCGTCCGTCCATCTCCTATGGCAACTTCTCTGGCCAACCTGCTGGCATATCCGGCTGAAATTTGGCAGCAGGTTCTGCTCCTGACTGTTAACGGGGATTGCAAAGCTCATTCTGGTCATGTGACTAAGTATATCAAAATGGTGCTCAGTAAATTCCTTCAAAAATCCTCTTCTCCAGACCCACCAGTCAGAATGCTACCACATTTGGGTTACATCAGGCCAGGGCCCAGATAAGCTTCAGGTCCAGTGGTCCTATTTTTACAGGGATGGTCCAGAGTTTCGGGGGTTTACTAGTCAAGGTGATTCGGAGAAAAGTTAAAATATTACAGGAAAAAACAAGTGACAGATTTGATAAACTAAAGCGATTTTAAAAAGTGATACAAATAATAAAATAAAACGAACATACACAAAAAAAAGTCAATGAAATAAAAAGTATAGTAAACCTTAAAAATTCAGCTTAAAAAGGTTGCTACTTTTAGAGGTTCCGTCTTGAACTTCTCGGCTTCACCATTAGCCATGATCTCTCCTGGGCCAATCACTTTGCAAAACTGGCCTCCAAAGCCATCTTCAGACTGGGCATCCTCCGTCTGTCTTTCCTTGTAAAATCACATCGGTCTCTCCTGGATTCTGTGGAATTTAAAGCTCTCAACATTATTGGAATCTCCACCCATTGAGGCTAAATGCACATGTTCTTCCAGTAACCCACTTCTGGTTAAACTTTCAAAATCCAGTCACTCCTCAACTCCTTTGTTTCTTGCTTCATCTGTCCATGGAACTGCCTTCCAGTGGCTGTTCTCACCGATTCTTCCCTCCTGGGCTTCAAAGCAGGCTGATCCTTGATCTTTATTACCCCCATTAATCCATCCTAACCCATCCCTCTTCCTGTCCATCTTCCTTTCCTCTATTTATTCCATTGCTGATTGTTTCCAATTGTCACCCCCTGCCACCCCACTGTCAGTTCAACCTTGGGGCTAGAATGCTTGGTCATAGCATAAACGTAGGGGATGCCTGACTATCATCAGAGCAGATTCACAGCAGAAAAGGATCTGACTGCCATCCAGTGAGTGAGTTTGTACTAAGTAACCTGTTTGCAATTGCCCCTGTGCTGCACCAGAAATTGATGCAGGGCTCCTGATCAACAGGGGGTTCCTGACACACATCCACCCTGTGTAGGTACCCATTACCAGTTAATGACCAGGTTGTAGCTGGGAGGATAAACATTATTTTACTTGTAGGATATATAAATGATGCGACTAATAATATTATTTGAGGAGTTGCAACGTTACATGCTGTTATTACCTAGAGGGTAGTCAATAGCTGTAGCGACGACACCCAAGGTGCTCTGCACGGCCTCCCCAACCTTCCGTGCCATCACAGCGGAGCTCTCGTCCTCTTCACCAGGGTCGCTAACCTTTGGGCCTGGTTCGACGGCAGACAGCCGCACCGCTCCGGAAGTTACCGGTGCTGTTTGCCCGGAAAGAATAGTTTCACTCTGCGAGATTCAAAATACATTTGTTAAGTTACTGTTGGGGGAAAAACACTCCCAGGACTTACCTTGTCCAGCTGAGCGATCGTGAAAGCAGTTCTGACACACACGCACTGGTGCCGTTCCCCAGCCTCTCTCTGGAACAGGTCGTGTGCGCGAGGAGCAAGGACTGCAGAAACCCTCCCCACAAGCACGGCAGTGGTGCTTTGTCTCTTTTTCTTGAAATGGACGCTTGCATTTATGGCACTCCTGTTTGTATCAGCATGTTGAGAATATTGCGGGAAGTGGTAGGAGAACAATCAAAGGCAGAGAACTGGTGTAAAAATGGCATCAATGGTAATCATGGCTGCATAATCATTTATTTTGGGAAACGCACACTTTTTACATGTTGTGAACAAAGAATTGTTATTGTGTTTCTCTATTATCCAATGTCATATTGCTGTTTTCCACAGCTATTTTTTTAAAAAGTTGTCACATTGTATTTAAAAGACCTTTCACGTTTGGCTAAGACCCTCGGTGTCAGACATGAGCATCAAGTATAGCATCCAAGGCTAACTCCACACATGGCTTACTGACATCCTCTACTCTCATAGCAATCATGATGTGGCACTCAACGGAATCCTTTAATCTCCTCTCCCTGTCAAGGCTGGAGCACCCCAAGGGAGTGTTCTGGGCCCAGTCCTATTCCAAATCTTCATCAATGATCTCTCTGACTCTGGAAAATCGTCTATCTCTTCACTGACGACTCCACCCTCTGCTGTGACATCCATCATGATTCAGATAGACAGGCTGTAGCCTGTTCCTTCTCTTTAGACCTCAATAAAATTACAAGCTGGTCAAACACTTGGAATACGTCTTTCAATCAATGTGCCACATTCCTCCACTGGCAGGCACAGGGGATGTGTGTGATGATGATGTTTTCCCCAGAAGACTGACAAGATAAGCCCACTCAAGCAGAAGTTCCATACCTTCTGTGACGCCTAGAAAGAACGGTAGTGTGTCCCGGTACCAGTTCAACTCCCTTGCCCAGTGGAAGGGAGAGAACCTTGATAGCTTCTTAACGGACTAGTGCTGTTTAGCAAAAAACTGCGACTATGGCAAACTGGAGAAGTCATTCATCACAGACAGAATTAATTGGGTGTGGTGTGACAGCCGACATGGCTTCAAGCAGACAAGCTCACATTGGAGAACTGCATTGAACTTTGCAAGATAAGAGAATTCAGTGCCGAGCAAATGAAAGCCATCACCCCGGCCACGTCTTCCGACATCCATGAGGTCCAGCGGGCATGACCACCTCCGAGTGCTGGTAGATCCAGAGGCCCCCACCCTGGGGACAACCTACACACATCATTCGGTGATTGCTGACTACGCCAAAACCACCGGCAGACAAACAGTCATCAATGCGAGAAATGTACCTATGAAGACCCACCCAGCAGATGCCCCGCAGAGTTTGAAAAATGTCGGGCATGTGGCAAGACAGGACACATCATGAGGTCGGGCCGTTGTACCGCAGCAAGAAATGTGCAAGAGGTTGATGTACAGCACCATTCACCACTACATCACATTAGTGCGGTCAGCCTCGCCGATCATCGCAGTGATGAGCAAGCAAGGTTGAATTTTGAGGAGCTCTTCATGGATGCCCTCACCAACGGCAGGGTCATTGACCTATATTGTACACAGATAGGATTCATTGGTGATATCCCCTTGAACCTTAACTTGGACTCAGGTCCCAAGTGGACATTATACTGGAATACATAATTGAGAAGACTGCTTTGGTTGTGGATAAGAGTAATGTGATGTTGAAATCGTACTCAGTGCATCAAATGAGACCTATTGGACAAACATGGGCTCATGTTACATTTGGTAAGGAAAGACACACTTGACCTTTAAATTGTGCAAGGTGAGTGAAACCGATTCTAGGTAAGCAAACTTGTGAGCGTTTTGTGAGAGAAGATTGTCAAAGGGATGTATGTGTCTGGCAAGTTACCCATTCAATACCCAATACTACCCCTAACCTCCCAACTAACTCCTCCCTCCAAAGCCATCCACCCCATGCGCCAGGTAAAACGTACATGAATAACAAACTCCACGCACGGGTCAGGGTGTCAGAACTGAAACTGAATTTGAAGAAATCAGTCATGCCAACTGATAAAATGGAATACATTGGGCATGTCATTTCGAGCAAGGGCTTATCGTCAAGTGCTGAACATGTCAGCTCAGTGCCTACCATGCCATACCCCCCTAGCAAGACCGAGATATAAACATTCTTAGGCATGGTCACATATTTGGTAAAGTTCATCCCAAATCTGTCCGAGATAACCGCCCGCCTCAGACAATTGACAGAAAATAATATAGCTTTGTACTTTGATAATAAACACGCAAAAGTGATAGACAAGATGAAGCGTCAACTTTACGATATCAACTCCCCCGTCACCCTTGCTGGACGCATCAAACAATGGATTTGTTGGTAGGTGGGTGCCATCGATGCATGAAATCCCATATACATGAACTAGATGTTTATATTTCCATGATGCTGATGTTTCATATCCAGAGAAACAACATTCATGGAGTGGCAGCTTTGCTAATTCTGCAAAAATGCAATGAGAATTCCAATTACTAGGGCATGCCCGTACTATATATAAGCTAGGACGTGCCCGTACGTGGGTGCCCGTTCCTTGCCAAAAAAAAAAAAAATTTGTGTAGGGGTGTGTGTGTGTAAACATCCTAGGGCGTGCCCGTACGTGGGTGCAAAAAAACATGCGTGCAAACAACAACAACAAAAAAAAACTTTGAAACCACGTGGCAGTAACGACCACAGAACCCCCCCCCCCCCCCCTCTATTTACATGAATGGTTTGGTCCATTCGCAACGACCACAGAACCCCCCCCTCTATTTACATGCAATGGTTTGGTCCATTCGCAACGCCAAAGCGAACGGCGAACGGCTAAATCGCCATAGCTCGGTAAGTACTTGTCCGATTAATTTCAAACCTTTAAAAGGCACATCCTCGGGTCCCCAGCAATATACCTGGCAAGTTAAAAGTATATCGGACCCGTGGTTGTCGAGAAACAGCGGTCACAGACAAACAGACGTACAAACGTACAGACAGAGATTACTGGAATTATAGATAGACTAGGGCATGCCCGTACTATATCTATATCTAAAATTATATCCCCCCCCCTCTATTTACATGAAATGGTTTGGTCCAAAGCGAACGGCTTGCGAGTGGTGACAATCCCCCCCCTCTATTTACATGCAATGGTTTGGTCCAAAGCGAACGGCTTCCGGAGTTTGGTAAAGAAATCGCCATCGCGTGCACAAACGCGCAGGAAAGCGAATGAAACGCAAATTCGTTTTTATTAGTTGTAAAACATAGTTTAACGCCAACATAGTTTGCAAACGTGAAATAAATGAATACGCTCTCAAATGTGCCATCCGAGGCAGAGTGTGCCCGCCACGTTCGGCACACGTGATAGCTCGCTGCTCTCTGATTGGTTGAAGCGTTTTTTGGACATATCTCGGTAAGTAATTGTCCGATTAATATGAAACCTTGAAAAGGCACATCCTCGGGTCCCCAGCAATATACCTGGCAAGTTTCAAGTATATCGGACCCGTGGTTGTCGAGAAACAGCGGTCACAGACAAACACACAGACAGACACACACACAGAGATTACTGGAATTATAGATAGATGAGACTGATATACATGACCAATTAAATGACCTATTGGTGAATGAGACCAATTAAAGTAAATTAGCTATTTTCATGACCTATATCTCAGCCGCTCATAATGTCAGCATCATGAAACTTCATCTATTGGAACTAAGTAATCGGCACTCTGTCATGAATGAGTTTCATTGTGGTAAGAGTTGAAATTACGGAACAGCAAATTCGCAAAAATGGGCATGTCAAAAACATGCTTTTTTGACCCCAAAAGGCCCTGATCAAAGTGGTCTAAAAAAAATACTGCAGGATTGTCGAAGTAACAACAAGTCATTAAAGATTCAGCAACTATTCAGCTACAGTATATCCAAAATTTGAGTAGTTCCTCGATCATGGTCATCACAAAAATCGATTTCTAGCTGCCTTTTGCCCTGTGGGCCCATGGCCTATAGGGATGAGAGCCAGATTGCTGCTCTGAAGACGCCGTGCCCAGACCCGCTGTCGGGACCCAAGGGAATCCCCAATGAATCACCAGCTGGATGCAGGCCGGGCCGCCGCCAATCTCACCGCTGACACTTCCACCCTCGCCGGACAGTAGAAAGCCAAGTCTGTAGCAACGGGACTCGGTACAGGCGCCTTGCCCTTCCCGGAAAGTTTGGTCAATGCTGCTGCCTCGTTAGACCCCTGTATCCTCCACTGACCTTCTTGGCATTTACAATAGAGCAGATCCGATTCGTCATCCACTTTTTTTTTTTCCCAGATGATGCCTCCCTAAAGTGCCGAACTGCACACTAATGTCGTGCATTCGAAAACCGCAGCACATACAATGCGATGCAATATGGTGGCCTCCCTCTCTGAGGCGCTCTTTCCGAGCTTCAAATGGGATGTCCCGTGCATGCTCTCCCACATGCGGCAGAACACGAAGGGGGTAGTTCCGAGCCTTAACACATAAAACCACACGCTGGTGTACCAGACCTGAACGGCCTCCACTTCTCTGCTATGACATCCTGCAACTCAGTCACTTTTAAAAGGTTGTGACAGCACGTCCCACCATGACGTTTCCCAGTTTCAACTCTCAATTTACAGTGCATTAACCAAACCCAGCTTGCACGGAGAGAGGGGTTTTTTCTTACCATGACAAGATGATTTGCTTTCCAGTATGATGGAGCAATCTGGTCTGTAAGCCAGTCGGTCATGATACGTGTGGGCCCAGAACTAAGGTCCGACACAGATTGTGCCACAAGGTTCACACCATCCAACAACCGCTGAGCAGCATTGTGGTTCTCCCGGATAAGTCCATTTACCTGCAAACAGTACACCAAATCGCCTTGGTCTATACCACACCAGAACAATTAACTTCTGACCAAGCACAATGTTAGCAAATCCAGCCATCTGCAGTGGAGGCCCACTAAGACGACGACGATCTGCAGACCATTCAGATTAACAAATATTCGATTTAACATGGCTAAGTTAGTGCAAGTGTTGTTCAACTTATCAAGAAGCATTCATCTTTACGGGAAGCTCCATGTACAGTGTAAATTTTGATACTGTCCTGCCCTCCCCCGACCCCAATTGCCATCGGCCAAATATGCTGCTCCCCTCCCCTCCCATTACACTAATGTCCTCCCAAACGTCCTTCTCTTTTCTCTCTACAATCTGTTCTTTCATCTATCATCTCTTCTTCCATTTTTCTCAATTTAACCATGCATCACCCCTCCATGTACATTTATAAATACATGCTCCCCTTCTATATCATTTGCTGAGACTTAAAATAATTGCAATGAAGAATATACCACAGTTACATGCTGCCCAATATAAAGGACTGAACAATGTGACAATTTTGAGGTACTGATACCTATTCTAGCAGGTGCCATTCTTTCCCACTTGCATTTTTAAATGGAATCAGAGATAACATTTACATGCGAAAAACAATCAATGAAAGCATTATTCCTGACGAGAAATAAGAAACCAAAGTGAAAACAACTCTTTTTCTTGTTAAATAAACAAAATGTAGAGCACAAAACAAATGTTTGTCTTGAGAAAGCTTTGCATAGTCAAAATGATAAATATTAACTCATTGGGAAAAAAAAAAACTTGCATACTACATTACGACAAGTGCTGCGTTATCAGGTAGACATACACTATCTGACATTAAAAAAACGAACATGTAGAATTGATAATGTAATTGTTGAAGGGTTGTACAAGCGTTCATTCCAAGTGCCTTTTTGGCACGAGGGATGTGCAGAACACATGATTGCACGTTAACTCATGCAACCTTGGGTTTCAGAGGTGACACGAGGCATTCTGAGCAAATTTGAAAGTCTTTCTAAGACACCAGTGCATTGATCATCTAAAAACACACTGATTACATTAAATAACTAGAAAGAGCAATCAAAGATTGCAGACCTTTGCCAGGACTTGTTTGTGTAGTTTTATAGTACGTATTTTATAGACAGTTGCATTCTAATTGTACCATACATACTTTACAGACGTACTCACATACTAATGGCATTTACATAGTTTATAGAGGTACTCGGTTGAAAAAAAGGATAACATGTAAAAATTGTGGTCTACGTGTAAAAATTATGTGAGGACCAACAAACGGACGGACCCAAATGCAATACCCTCCTCTGGCGAGGGTAACAATCCATTCCCATGTCCGTCAGAAAATGAGGAATCAAATCATTGGACACCTTGAAGCAGGTCTTCCATTAGCCATGTTGGAAGACTCTAATATGAGGAGAGAAACTGTTTATGACCTTAGAAAATGTTATCAAGCCACTGGATGAACAAAAGATATGCTAAGATGTGGACGTCCTAGGATAACGACTCCCACTAAACCAATACATTTGTACGACCCATCTACGCAATCTGTTTCAAACTGACCAGAGTACTGTAAACACACTCCCTGGACTTCGCAAGGCAAATGTCAACACCATCTTGAGGTGTCTCCATGATGCAGGGACCATGCTCATCGTCCTGTTCAGAGGCCTAGACTTGCATCGTGACATAGCAAAGCATGCTTGTATTGGTCAAATCAGGACATTCAATGAATAAGGAGGCAATGGGCAAGTGTTATGTTCAATGACAAATAAAGGTTTCTCCTTTGAAAGGCATGATGGCCATGCATGGGTCTGCAGAAGATGCAATAAGCGATATGCCACAGTCTCTGTCCAGAAAGCTGTAAGTTTTGGATGTTGATGCGTCATGATGTCGAATGGTATTGCATTGCTGAGACCTTTGCACCAACTTCAGTCATATTCATGGCAATCTAATGGCAGATCCATACATTGAAGAGATCTAACAGCAACATGTGTTGCTTACCCTTTACCAACTTGGTCCAGGAATCATCTTTATGCATGATAATGCTCAGATCATTCCACAAAGCCCGCATCCCAAGGGTCTGTCCACTCTCAGGAAAGCCAGAAGCCAACACCTGTCCAACCTCAAGGTTGAACTTTCAAATTTGTCTCTTTCCTCTAAAATCTGGTGGCACCTCGCCACGTCTGCAGCTGGATATACTCCCCCTCCATTTCTTCCCTCACTTCAAATGTCACCACAGCACACTCCACTCATGAGAAGGCTGAATGGCTCAATTCTGTGTTTGCATCCAAATATTGTGCCCCCAAGCCCTCACTCTCTGTACCCCCGCTCCTACCTAGCCGTACTCAACTGCTCCTGGAGAATGTGTCTTTTGTACCTGAGAAGGTGAAGTCTCTGGCAACTCTCAACCCTGATTCTGCAACTGGACTGGATGGCATCAGCTCACGTGTCCTGAAACCTGCTCTGCTGCTTTTGCACATCCTCTCTGCTCTTTTCACCCTATCATTTGCACGAGATCATCTTCCATCTGCTTGGAAATCAGCAAACATCACTGCATTTCTTAAAAGGTGCAAATACCACTTCCCTTAACTACAGACCTATTAGCTTACTGCCTTACTTCTAATCATCAGCAAGATCATGGAATCCATCATCACAGTAGATTTGAAATCCTTCCTTTCCTCCAACAGCTTCATCCAGGATCATCAATTCAAATTCAGACTGAGTCACTCTACCTTGGACATGCTGCTTCTACCCTCCCAACAATGGATGAAGCCCCGTGATGCCAGACATGAGATCAGGGCCGTCTCTCTAGAAATATGTGCTTTCCGTACAGTATGGCATTCTGCCTCCCTCGACCCTTCCCCCCCCCCTTCCCCCTCCCGGACCGGAACCAAGCTGTGTCATGCCAATGCTGGCGGGGTTTTGGAACTTCCCATTCGCATGGTATCATGGTTTCTGGACATATGATCCAGCAAGGTAGTCTTCGAAGAGGTTGACCACTGGTCATTTTGATGCGATCCGCCGAAATGGAACTGGGCAACCGTAACGGTCTGACGGCTACAACAACATTAAACAGGAAGCATTTTCAAACAGCTTAGCTTAGCTTGATTAATAATTACAACATGGACGTATCGACCCCTCTCCATTTCAAGTGTGGTATAAACTACAGTACAATGCAATACCAAAATGATCTCCCATTAATCAAGGTCGAGAAGAAAAACAATTCGTTGCAGAGATTTTTGCTCAATCCAAACTTAGACTCGAGAACACAACCTCAGACTAGGACTGCCATGAGGACTACATCATCATCCATGAGAACTACATACTTTAATTTTACTTTAGGGAATTTGAAAAAAAAGGTCAATTTGAAGCTTTTTAAAGTTAACAAATCCACCAAGTAAATTACATGAATGTTTTGTCTGAATCCCTATTTTTGTCGACCATTATTGCAAGTCTTATTAAGAATTTAAACTTATTAAGCAAAAGTACAAAAAAAAAACAAGAAAAAACTTGACACTTTTGTTCCGACGGTTTTAATGATCGAAATGTCTACACCTCATTTCCCGTGGTGGTAAACATACTTATCACAAAATCCATTGTTCAGGAGAAAAAACTTAAAGAAAAATGTTGTTGCAACTAGAGAGGAAATGTGCATGTAGACCAATGCATTTGGGTTTGAGCAGGCCAGGTTGTTTGTTGTGTGTCATACCCCTTGCCACACGTGAATTATTTCTGTTCTGATCACCGTGTCTTCAGGATCTTGGTTCCCATACCAGAATTGCCGACTCCGGTAGATCACACCACATTTGGGACACTCAAGGACGAATCTAAAAGGAGGAAAATAAATGAGTGCAGGGCGATTTGCATTTTTATATATACCAAATAGCCGAGAGATATAGGGGAAAAGAAGGTTCTTAGGTAGACGTGAACATGACACACTTACCCTGACCAGGCATACTTGGCAAGAGCCAGCCACTGAGAGTCACACGAGGCAGAAGTTTTTGGGACCACGATCACTTCCTGCCCATTTTCATAACATTGCTTTGCAATGGACAAAATGAAATGGTGTCAGCATGTGTTGAGTGAAAGAATCATACATGCAAAAAAAAATTGATGTAGCTCAGCAATCTTGGACGTCAATAAAATACAGAAGTCACCAGGAGAAAGAAGTCTTGTTGAGCCAAGTCAATATTTTTCCACTCTCTAATACTCTGTACAAGACCTTTATATACAGCTACATGGAGTTTGGCTCTTTGGAGGCTGGTGTCACTAGATATCACATTACGCCCTTGGAAACTGTGCAATCAAATACGCTGAAGGGTCAATCGTGTCCCATAACAGAAGACCTAGGTGCAGGGCCCGTTTCACTCTTATTGCAAACAAGTCGGTGGTATATCATTTATCTTTTGCTTCATTGCTGGGATTTGTCCACCCCTGATCTCTTAGCCATTTGTCCCTCATGGGACCTACCTAGTCACCCTCACTCAACTAACGACCTATAGCTTCTTACCCCTCTCCCCAAACCCTCCAAATTTAAGCTAGTTGTTCACCTCTGACTATTTTGTCCCAATGGTCTCCCAATTGTAGAATCGACTCCAAAGCTGTCTAGTCACATTCTTCCCTCCACTCCTTTAAAATGGTGAGGCAACACATTTAACCTGATTTGAACCTTCAACTATCTGTTCCTATGCCTTCTCTCTACTTATCCGCCCCCTCCCACCCCCCCAACTGTTCCCTTGTCTTGTCCATACATCCCTACTTATTTCTTGCCCAATGTCCAACACGTCGACATGCATTATTCAACCATTCCCTTCTAGTCCATTGTTGTTGGGTTGGATTGTTACCCCTCTGTCGTTTAGCTTTTCCAAGACTCTCAATCTCGAAAAAAAAATGTAATCAAGTCATGAAGCCATTAAAATTGCTATCGTTACAATGTAAACTTTCACCCTTTGATTAACCGACTTCATTTTTTTTTCAATGTTTAATGGTACATCCAAATTCAAAATTATTAAAATACAAAGAGCGGCACGAAATCAAGAAAGTTTGAACGCGTCCAACAGCAAAATGCTCTCTTCAAGAACAGCTTAGGCGATAGGCACATCTGATCACCAGCTTTGATAAATACAAACTCAGGAACAGGAACTATGGAGTCTGTTAATCGGGGAAGAGCATGATCAATTATGAAACGAAAAAAAGAAATGGAGCTGCAGCAATGACTAAATTGGAATGCCACCAAGCATGTAATTGGAATCATCTGTTCTGTGCACGAGATGTATTAAAAAAATATGTTCAGTAGGTTGGAGGGAGGTGAGTCGGGGGGTTTGATGACGGGAGGGGATGTTGGGAGGGAGCGAGGGAGGCTGTGTTTAAAGGAAACATCTTGATTTACAAGTAGCTGTGACTGGCTAAATTTTGATACGTTTTCCTGGACATTTTCATATTTTGGCATTCAAGTTGACCGCATGATCATTCCATTTCATTTGAAATTGAATGCTCCTCGATGCGATGATTCAAATATCAGAAATAGTTGTTAAATTTCATTTTCTCAGCATTTGATTTCCTTAAACACGTAGTCAATTTAAAAGCCGCATGAAGTGCATTCAATTTTACTTAAGTCAGCAGCTGTTGGTATTTGGGCACACAAATTCAAAAATGTGCATTGGAATTCACAATATGTGCTTTCAAATTCTGACCTATATGTCGTACAGCCCGAAGTGGAGATCGGTTTCTGAGGTTTGGGACATGGAATGTAGGGACAATGACAGGGAGATCAGGAGAAGTGGTGGAAGTATTGGTCAGAAGAAGAGTGGACATATGTTGTGTGCAAGAGATGAGATGGAAGGGAAGTGGTGTGAGAATGGTGAAGGGTAGGCAGGGACAGAAATACAAGTTTGTGTGGCAAGGGTGCCTGGAGGGCGTGAATGGTGTTGGTGTCCTGTTTTCTGAGGAGTTTGTAGACAGTGTGGTGAGTGTGACGAGAGCAAGTGATAGGTTGATGATGGTGAAAATGATGATTGGAAAGCTCTTGGTGAACGTCATCTCGGGATAGGCTCCGCAGGTTGGTCGAAGCCATGAAGAAAAGGACAAGTTCTGGTGCGCGATAGAGAAGCTGATGGAAAACGTGAAAGATGAGGAAGTTGTTGTGGTAGGAGGAGACCTAAATGGACATGTGGGAAGGAGTATGGATGGTTTTGACGGAGTTCATGGGGGTTACGGATATGGTGTGAGAAATGGAGAAGGTGAAAGGATTTTGGAGTTTGCTGATGGAGCTGATTTGTTGATTTGTAATACTCAGTTCCAGAAAGAGGATAATAAGCTTGTTACATACACGTCAGGTGGGTCGACGACAACCGTTGACTACCTGATGGTGCGTAGGCGAGATAGGGGGCACCTCCGGGACACAAAGGTGATCCCGGGGGAGGAGGCTGTTTCACAGCACCACTTGGTTGTCTGCGACGTAAGGTGCGACGTAAGGTGAAAGGTGCGAGGAGAGCTCGGCGGGTGAAGTACCAACCGAGAATGAAGGTGTGGAGGTTGAAAGAGGTGACAGTAAGGGAGGCATTAAAAGAGAGGCTGAGTAGGGTCGAGGATGATGTGGTTGAGCTTGAAAGTGGTTGGATGTCGATGAAAGCTAGTCTGTTGGGAGCCGTTGGTGAGGTATGTGGATGGACAAAAGGACCACCGAGGCACTCAGAAACATGGTGGTGGGATGATGAAGTTGGAAAGAGGATTGACGAGAAGAGGAAGAAGTTCAAGGAGTGGCAGAAGGCGAAGGGTACGGGAGCAGAAACAGCAGAGCATGAAAGTTATAAAGCAGCCAGGAAGGCTGCAAAGAAAGAGGTAGCAAAGGCGCAGGAGGCATGTAGGAAAATGTTCGGAGAACGCTTGGATTCGGAAGAGGGTCAGAAAGCAGTATTCAGGATTGCAAAGCAGACAGCGAAAGAGAGGTGTGATGTGATGGGGGTGAGTTGCTTGAAGGATGAAGTGGGACAAATCGTTGCTGACCCAGATGGAATTAAAGGAAGATGGAAATGCTGTTGAATACAGAGAATGAATGGGATGGCAACATAGAGAGTAACCCAGTTTTAGGACCGGCAGAGAAGATAACTGAGAAGGAACTTGAGGAAGCGATAAAAGCAATGAAGGGTAGAAAAGCGGGAGGGCCGACGGGAGTTGTGGGAGATATGTTGAAGGCAGCAGGAAGTTGGGGTGTGAAGAGAATGACAGAGATCTGTAATCTGGTGGTGAAAGAAGGCCGCATTCCAGTGGATTGGGAACCGAGTACCCTCGTCCCTCTATACAAGGGGAAAGGTGACCCTCTGGAGTGTGGCTCGTACCGAGCGATAAAGTTATTGGAGCATGGAATGAAGGTATTGGAAAGGGTGTTGGAGAGGAGGATAAGGAAGAAAGTGAAGATCGACGAAATGCAGTTTGGATTCATGCCAGGAAGAGGAACGACAGACGCGCTTTTCATTGTGAGGCAGTTGCAGGAGAAGTACATGGAGAAGAGGAAGAAGTTGTTTCTTGGGTTTGTTGATCTGGAGAAAGCATTCGATAGGGTACCACGCAAAGTATTGACATGGGCATTGAGGAAGTTAGGAGTGGAGGAATGGTTGATCAGAGTAGTGATGGCAATGTACAAAAGAGCGCGCACAGCTGTAAGGACGAAGGACCGGAACAGTGGTGAGTTTGAGGTGAAGGTGGGAGTGCATCAGGGGTCGGTACGAAGTCCACTACTATTTGTAGCTGTGATGGAGGTGCTGGCTCAGAACGTAAAGGAGGGTTTACCGTGGGAGTTGTTGTATGCAGATGATCTGGTGTTGATTGCGGAAAGTATGGATGGACTGAAGGAAAAGATGAACACGTGGAAGGAATGTATGGAGACAAAAGGTCTGAAGGTGAATATCGGAAAGACGAAGGTGATGGCAAGTGGTAAAGCATGTGATGAGGTGGAAAGAACTGGGAAGTGGCCCTGTGCTGTGTGTAGGAAGGGTGGCGGAGTGAACTCCATTCAATGTACAATGTGCGCTGAGTGGGTTCATCAAAAATGTAGTGGTCTGAGAGGGTCATTAACCAGTGTGGCAGCTACATTCAAATGTAAGGTGTGCACAGAGGGAGCTGCAGATGGAGGAAATGTTGAGTTGGATCTTGGAGACGGCGTGAAGCTGGAAGGTGTGAAAACATTTTGCTACCTCGGAGACATGCTGAATGGAGAAGGTGGATCAGACTCGGCAACGGTTGCTCGAGTGAGATGTGCATGGAAGAAGTTTCGGGAACTGAGTGGCGTGCTGATGATGAGGGGAGTGTCGTTGAAGCTGAAGGGAAAGGTGTATGCTGCATGTGTGAGAAGTGTTATGATTTATGGGAGCGAGACATGGGTAATGAACGTAGAGCAGCAACGAAGGTTGGAAAGGGTGGAAATGCGAATGGTTCGACGGATGTGCGGAGTATCGTTGAGAGAGAGGAAGACAAATGATAAATTGCGAAAGATGATGGGAATAGAGCCTGTGATTGATGCTGTGAAGAGGAACAGGTTGAGATGGTTTGGTCATGTGTTGAGGAAGGATGAAAGTGACTGGTTGAGAAGAGTGATGGAAATGAATGTAGAAGGAAGCAGAGGACGGGGAAGACCGAGAAAGACTTGGCTAAAGATGGTGGAAGAAGAAATGCGGGCAAGGGGGTTAACAAGGAGAGATGCAGAAAATAGGGCAAAATGGAGAAGATTGTCATGGGGACCGCAAGGCTAACCCCCGCTCTAGCAGGGAAAATGGCCTTTAAAATGCATGTTGTTGTTGTTGTTGTTATGTCGTGCGTACATGTCATTTGTACAGTTGTGGCCAAAAACATTGGCATCCTTGCACTTTTTTCAAATAACTCACAATTTTCTCAAAAAATAAGTTGAAATTGACAAACGTATTTGGTCTCCACAATTATTTATTTCATAGTTAACATTACAGAACCTTTGTTTTTGATTCAGAACTTATTAAATCCTTTTAAATCAGAAAATAAAAAGAAATAGCATTGACAAAATTATTGACACCCTCGATGTAATATTTGGTAGCACGGCCTTTGGACAAAATAACTGCAGTCAAGCGCTTCCTGTAGCCATGAATGAGCTTCATACACCTCTCTACTAGCAGTTTCACCCACTCTTCTTGTGCAAACTGCTCCAGTTCTCCCAGATTTGAAGGGTGCCTTCTCCCAACTGCTGTTTTCAGATATCTCCACAGGTGTTTAATGGAATTTAGATCTGGACTCCTTGTTGGCCACTTCAGAATAGTTCAGCGCTTTGCTGTCTTGAACCATTCCTGGGTATTTTTTGAAGTGTGTTTGGGGTCATTGTCCTGCTGCAAGACCCATGACCTTCGACAGAGACCCAGCTTTCTGACACCGAGTTCAACATTGCGTCCAAAATGCTTTGGTAATCTCCTGATTTCATGATGCCATGCACACATTCAAGGCACCCAGTGCCAGAGGCAGCACAGCAACCCCATAACATCACTGAACCTCCTCCATGTTTGACTGTAGGGAAGGTGTTCATTTCTTTGAAGGCTTCATTTTGTTTTCTGTAAACATAGAGATGATGTGCTTTACCAAAAAGCTCTAATTTGGTCTCATCTGTCCACAGGACATTCTCCCAGAAGGATTTTGGCTTGTTCAGGTGTGTTTTGGCAAACTTCTGTCGTGCTTTCTTGTGTCTCTCTCTCTCAGCAGTGGGGTACTCCATAGAACCTCCTTTCATTGAGTTGGCGATGGATGGTGCGAGTTGAAACTGTCGTACCTCGTGTCTCAAGGTCAGCTGGAATCTGTTTGGCATTGGATTGAGTTGCTTTCTCCACCATTCGAACAATCCTTTGCTGCAATCTTCGATCAAGTTTTCTCTTGCGGCCACGTCCAGCGAGGTTGGCTACATGGGCCTTAAACCTCCTGATAAAATTGCGTACGGTGGACACACACAAACCTCTTTCTGCACATGCTTCTTGATGGACCAGGTATCGATCAGCCACCTCCTGAATCTGAGAAGTCCAAGGTTGTAACATCTATTGGGCAGCAGATCATCTTCAACTCTGTTGGACACAGATGTAAGAAACCTGACAGTCCAATTTCCTCTTCCTCCACAAAGGAAGAGACTTCGAGCACATTCCTCCAAGCAGCAACGCTCTGTATCAGCACTTCCTCAAAGTAGCCTATCGGGTGAGAGACAGCATTGTATACAGTGCATTCAGAAAGTATTCAGACCCCTTCACTTTTTACACATTTTGTTATGTTGCAGCCTTATGCCGAAATCGTTTAATTTCATTTTTTCCTTCATCAATCTACACTCAATACCCCATAATGACAAAGAGAAAACAGGATTTTAGAAAGTTTTGGACATTTATTAAAAAGAAAAAACTGAAATATCACATTGACATAAGTATTCAGACCCTTTGCTATGACACTTGATATTTAGCTCAGGTGCCTCCCATTTCTCTTGATCATTTTTGAGATGTTTCTACACCTTGATTGGAGTCCACCTGTGGTAAAATCAATTGATTGAACATGATTTGGAAAGGCACACACCTGTCTATATAAGGTCTCACAGCTGACAATGCATATCAGAGCAAAAACCAAGCCATGAGGTCGAAGGAACTGCCTGCAGAGCTCAGAGACAGGATTTTGTCGAGGCACAGATCTGGGGAAGCCTACAAAAAAATTTCTGCCGCATTGAAGGTTCCCAAGAGCACAGTGGCCTCCATAATTCTTAAATGGAAGAAGTTTGGAACAGCCAGGACTCTTCCGAGAGCTGGCCGCCCGGCCAAACTGAGCAATCGGGGGAGAAGGGCCTTGGTAAGAGAGGTGACCAAGAACCCGATGGTCACTCTGGCTGAGCTCCAGAGATCCTGTGTGGAGATGGGAGAAACTTCCAGAAGGACAACCATCACTGCAACACTCCACCGATCTGGGCTTTATGGCAGAGTGGCCAGACGGAAACCTCTCCTCAGTGAACACATGAAAGCCCGCTTGGAGTTTGCAAAAAAAGCACCTAAAGGACTCTCATACTGTGAGAAACAAGATTCTGTGGTCTGATGAAACCAAGATTGAACTGTTTGGCCTCAATTCTAAGCGTCATGTGTGGAGGAAACCAGGCACCGCTCATCACCTGCCCAATACCATCCCAATGGAGAAGCATGGTGGTGGCAGCATCATGCTGTGGGGGTGTTTTTCAGCAGCAGGGACTGGGGAACTAGTCAGGGTTGAGGGAACAATGAACGGAGCAAAGTACAGAGATATCCTTAATGAAAACCTGAAACAGAGCGTTCAGGACTTCAGACTGGGCCGAAGGTTCACCTTCCAACAGGACAATGGCCCTAAGGACACAGCCAAGACAATGCAGGAGTGGCTTAGGGCCAACTCTGTGAAGGTCCTTGAATGGCCCAGCCAGAGCCTGACTTGAACCCAATCTCTGGAGAGACCTGAAAATGGCTGTCCACCGACGGTCGCCATCCAACCTGACAGAGCTTGAGAGGATCTGCAGAGAAGAATGGCAGAAAATCCCCAAATCCAGGTGTTCAAAGCTTGTCGCGTCATACCGAAGAAGACTCGAGGCTGTAATCGCTGCCAAAGGTGCTTCAACTAAGTACTGAGTTAAGGGTCTGAATACTTATGTCAATGTGATATTTCAGTTTTATCTTTTTAATAAATTTGCAAAACTTTCTAAAATCCTGTTTTCTCTGTGTCATTATGGGGTATTGTGTAGATTGATGAGGGAACAAATGAATTTAAACGATTTCAACATAAGGCTGCAACATAACAAAATGTGATTAAAGTGGAGGGGTCTGAATACTTTCTGAATGCACTGTAGATGGGGATATTACTCGTGCTTGAGATTGCTGCATGTAGTTTTATTTCTAGAAGTGTTGGAGTGATTACACACATTTTATCTGATCCTGCTTCATTGAAGTTGTGTTTATGGATTTATGTCCTCACGCATGTATTAAGCCCACCTATTTATACATTTGAACTAATCAATTCTTTCTCTTGTGACTTCAGAGTGGACACATGTGGGGTAATATGCTCAACAAAGCTCCAGCTCCAGTCTCTCCAAAGGAAAGGGGAGGGCAGCAAGAATCACCCGGAGATGCGTCGACTACCAAGAGGCAGAGAAATGTGATGTCCCTGGGCAACAAATTGGAGCTGATCGGCTTTCGAAAGGAGAGAGTGCGGGCTCTGTGGGCAGACATTACAGCGTCAACGAATCCACCGTACGCTACATACGGAAGAAGGAGGTGTTTCGTGAAAGTGTTGCAGCGAGCGCTGTATCAAGCACGATGGTTGTCACCCATGTCCAGGATGTCCACATAGAAAGAATGGAGTAGGCTCTCAGCATATGGATCGAGGACAACACAGAAGAGTATGCCTTTGAGTGGACCTCTTATTCGCACAAACACAAAAGGGGACTTCATGCTGAAACCCATGATGCTGAACCGTTCCATGAACCTGCTCATCGATGAGAAGTTGGAGGATTTTCACGGATTTTCGTGATTCGGGAACCAATACCCCCTTTTTCCATTGAAACAATGCCCCACGATTCACGGTTTCGCAATTTGCGGCACTTTCCTGGAACATATCACCCGCAAATAGTGGGGTCAAGGTGTACTGTAGTGCAAATGAGTTATTTTTCTGGGAACATTTAGTTTTTCATTCACTTGATCCGAGTGAACAATTTAGTACCTATGAAAAATTGTCCTGGTGGGGAGTGGGGGTGGAGAGGGGTGCACAGTGGGCTTCACTGGCCCTTGGCCTATGTAGAAAGAGGAGGGAAACACACCAACAGCAAGCTTTAAAAAAAATATATAACCACCTTTAGAGGCCATTTTTCCCCGCAATGCGGGGGTTGGCCTTTTTCGGGAACCTTGGTTGTTGTTGTTTTACGGTCCCCTTTTTGAAGCAATGTTTTGCGGCCGGATGCCCTTCCTGACGCCAACCCTTTTTGCCGCCTTTAATGACAAGCAGGGAATTACCAGTGAACTGGTACTCAATTAGCCGACCTCGGAAGGATGACAGGCTGAGTCAACCCCCCTGGCGTTAATTCAGCGATCGACCGGGATTCGAACCCAGGATCCTAGGATCCTAAGCCGGCACCCTAGCCGCTAGCCCAACACCAGGGTTGGTTGTCAACCAACAGCAAGCTTGGGGGACAAAATAGAGGGAAACTTGAAGAAATTGGGAATGTGGGGAAAAATTAGGGGTAGGGGGAAGACACATGGAGTGGACTTATTACCTACCGTCATAAGTATTATTAGTATTACTGACAATAGGCACAAAAATAGACACATACCCGTTTTTAATCTCCTTGAGAGCTTTTCCAGTGATACACTTGACTGTACCATTCCCTAAATGGGGGATACCATTTTGAATGCAACTCACCTTGCATGTCAGTACTCTGTTGTCATACTGGTGGGTGTATTTACAGCGATGATCTGTGGAATGTGAAACACCATCTTTGCCATGGTTCATGCTGTTAAGGCAGCGAGCTCTACACAAAAAGATCATACAGTTAGTACGTACAACATTGCATTTGCAACTTCACATTCTGTACTTTACCAAAGAAAGCCCTTGATACATTGCCCTTTGCTTTCCAACACTTTTATATTGTTTGCTATTCCAAAGGTCTATGTTAAAGGGCAAGCACAGAATGTATAAGAAACATATCTGGTTATATATCTGGTATAAGAAAAATCTGGCTAACTGGCAAGTTGGTGGCCTGCTAGCTGCTAGGTAATCATCATTGGGAAAACAGTGAAACAAACAAACAAACGCGAAAGTACACACAATCAAAAGTTATCAGAAACATATCTCACAAAGAAGGTGGAAGGGAGGGGTAGGTGGTACAGTGCACTCAGAAAGTATTCAGACCACTTCACTTTTTGTTATGTTGCAGCCTTATGCTGAAATCGTTCAAATTCATTTTTTCCCTCATCAATCTACACTCAATACCCCATAAAGACAAAACTGAGGAGAGGCTTCCGTCTGGCCACTCTGCCATAAAGCCCAGATCGGTGGAGTGTTGCAGTGATGGTTGTCCTTCTGGAAGTTTCTCCCATCTCCACACAGGATCTCTGGAGCTCAGCCAGAGTGACCATTGGGTTCTTGGTCACCTCTCTTACCAAGGCCCTTCTCCCCCGATTGCTCAGTTTGGCCGGGCGGCCAGCTCTAGGAAGAGTCCTGGTTGTTCCAAACTTCTTCCATTTAAGAATTATGGAGGCCACTGTGCTCTTGGAAACCTTCAATGCAGCAGAAATTTTTTTGTAGGCTTCCCCAAATCTGTGCCTCGACACAGTCCTGTCTCTGAGCTGTGCAGGCAGTTCCTTCGACCTCATGGCTTCGTTTTTGCTCTGACATGCATTGTCAGCTGAGAGACCTTATATAGACAGGTGTGTGCCTTTCTAAATCATGTCCAATCAATTGAATTTACCACAGGTGGACTCTAATCAAGGTGTAGAAACATCTCAAAGATGATCAAGAGAAATGGGAGGCACCTGAGCTAAATTTCAAGTGTCATAGCAAAGGGTATGAATACTTATGTCAATGTGATATTTCCGTTTTTTATTTTCAATAAATTTGCAAAACTTTCTAAAATCCTGTTTTCTCTTTGTCATTATGGGGTATTGAGTGTAGATTGATGAGGGAAAATATGAATTTGAACGATTTCAGCATAAGGTTGCAACATAACAAAAAGTGAAGGGTCTGAATACTTTCTGAATGCACTGTATATGAAGCAGAATAAGCTGTTTGGAATGAATCAATTGCACATATCATGAGAGCTGGGCCTGCATATGTGGAAAAAAAAGTTGCCACAGAAGGAACGCAAGGGAGAATATGAAGTAAGGTAAGCACATCACACCCACAAAAATATACAAATCTACAGTGCATTCAGAAAGCTATCACTTTTGCCGAGTCGGAAGGATTGTGAGGGGTTTTTCGGACACTGCTGAGGTCGTAGTGGACTGGGTCCGCATTATGCTTCCCCGGACGACAGAGGGACCAGAAAGAGGACCACCCTCACAAAGTACCTCATGTTCGTGGCGCCGAGGAGTGCGACTCCGCGGCCTTCTTGCACGCTTCCCGCCTGTGGGGCTTCGAGCTTCAATGACCACCAAGCTCCTAAAAGTCCTCGTTGAGGCCAAAGCCGAGTGCCGGCCGTCTAAAAGAAACATTTTATTTTCATTGTCTTTTCCTTGTGTGTTGTATTTGTGACTGAGTGGAGAAGTCTCACAGTCGGAAATATTAGATTTACATCGGCCTTTATTTTATGCTTTGATTTACTTTCATTAAATTCATTGTGTGGCATTTTTCAATTGTTGTGTTTGTTTATTAATTGTGCGTTCGGGAATAAACCCGTGTGCTTCCGTTCAGGTAAGCGCTTCGTTTCCTTCAACCCACTTTACATCTTTTAGACCCCTCAAGTTGAGACCCCATAGACCCTGTAAAACTTTAAGGTCATTAAAGCTCCCCAAGACCATCAAGACACCCAACAACCTCAAGACTCCCAAACATCCCTAAAGACCCTCCTCCCCCAAGACCCTAATACCACTTTTACCTTTGAAGACACTTTCAACACTTTAAGACCCCCTTCACCCTTTAGACCTTTTATACCCTTTTGACAACTTTGATCTTAACACCAATTAGACCCTTTTCACCCGACAAACACGTTAGACAGCTTGGATCCTTAACCATTTAGAGCTTTAGACATTTTACGTGCTTGAAAGATTAGACCCTTTCCACCCCTTAGAACATAACTGCTATTGGAACATACCCTTTAGAGTTTAGACAATCTAGATTCTAGACCATCTCGAACCTTTTAGGCATACAGCACACATACATCTATCGTCTTTTTGCAAAACACAGACTATACCTTTTCAGCAAGTAATGCACAAACTCAATCCATCAAGAGGGTGGCTAGGCTACTCTGCTATCACACACACATACAGTGTATAAAGATAGAGGAAGCAACAGATGTACCAGACACTATGAATATTACTGTTCTAAGTTGACATTCTCCAGTTATAGAGGCGAGCTTGGGTTGCACCCTGCAAAGCCATGCTCTGGAAGACAGAAGACACACCTTGGAGGATGGAAGGGGTGACCATTTCCCTGCTCTGTAATGCACTTTGCACCTGCAGCTAACGATGTGCTCTTAATAATTCTTTAATAAATAAGTGGTCATTATAACATCCAGGCGTCATGAGTCTTGTCCTGAGCAAGGTCATTGATCAATGTGTGTGCCATCCCTCAGATGGCCAGTAAACTGGGTTTCTCACATTCCTTCCCTGACTTCCCCGTGTCGGAGTGGCAACCGTCCAGGATTGTAACCTGTGCCAATGAAACTGCCTCCACATCCCGTTGCGTCTGATGGTGTGACAAGGATCATCCATCCTCAGGGAAACTGGGTTACGCTTCTACCTTTCCACACTCCTCAACCACGAAGAGAAACTTATTACCTACAGTCATAAGTATTATTACCTACAGTAGGTAGGATTGAAGACGCTAATCCTAATGTTTAAAATCAACATAAACATTTGAGTCTGCCAAATGTTCATGTTGATTTTAAAGATTACTGGAAGGTGGGACATTTCATGTTCTGCAATAGACTTGGTTTTTTTACCTGCAGCCAACCACAGTCTTGACCCTGATCAATGAGGGCTCTTAATAATTGATTGATAAATAAGTGTTCGATTATAACATCCAGGCGTCATGAGATTCGAGTGATGAAGTAAAAATCTCGGTAGTGGATGGCTGTTAAGCTCCTTCCGCGGGAAGACAGTACACGGCCTGCATTTGCAGAAAAATAATAATACTGTTACATTTGTAGGGGGTGGGGATACCTTAGTCCAGGTAGAGTATATAGATTGGTGTGCTCCGACTGTCGTGAAGAAGAAGAAACCTCGATGTATCATAAGTAGGGAAATTCGTGTAGACCGGATGTCGGGTAAGCTTGTATCTTCATCCCCATCAGAGGGGTGGGGCTTGGTAATTTGCGAGGGATTATGGGTAATTGATTCCCTGTTTGTAATTGCCTCTAATTTATTCCTCTGTTCCTTATGACACCGCACTAGACACCTAGCCAGAAATCGCCCATTAAACACACCAATTAAAAACCTCCTGGAAGCCAGGCATGAAGCATTGTCGTGGATAACACCGACTTGGTGAGCACACAGGACAGGCAGCTCCGTGGAGGCATGCCCAACGCCCAGAGACACACCCAAAGAAGGATTTGATTGGCACAGAGGACTGGTAGGATGGAACTCGCTGATAGGGTCGGACACGGAGACGTGTTGAGATGACGTCAGAGCCTGGACGATAAAAGAATGCTCCGGCCGATATTTTGGCCTTCTTGCCCCTTCTCGTTCTGGATACCATAGCGAACGGTCGTTATTGCCCCTCTTGCGCCTTCTCGTTTTGGACTTTGTTGGTGAGCGGTCGTGTGCCGACATTTTATCCTCTTGGCATCGACGTCCTTCTGGTTCTTCTCTCGTCAATCTCATCGTGAACGGTAGTGTGCCGACGTCTTTCGCCCCTTCTGATTTTGGACACCATCGCGAAAGGCCGTGTTAGAACATCTTGCTCGTCGTTGTGAGGAGGCTGGAAACTGCGGTTTTTCGGTGCAGAGTTCGTGAGGACGGGCACCGCTGGAGGAGCGAGCTGCATGCCTGCTCGTTCGCTTCGCGCGGCCGAGTGAACGAGGGCGCACTGAGGCCTTCCCACCAAGGCCAGAGCCGCGTCCAGATAGCGTTCTCGGGGCCTGGATGATTCCTGACGATACACCAGCCGATTTGAGCTAAGTGCCCAATAAATCACACAGTTATTTTTTAGTTATTTTATCCCATTGTTTGTATTCGAGTCTGTGTGGGGACGTCCCGTTTAGGAATTATAGTTTTAGTTTATCGTGCATTTTATTTCTTACCGGCAATTATAGATACATATATATATACATATATATATACACATATATATACACATATATATACACATATATATATACACATATATATATACATATATATATATATACATATATATATATATATATATCAAACTGTGGTGTCTGTCCATGCGTTCCCGCGGTGCATTTGAAACACTGCCGGTAGTCACTTTATTGTCCCACCTTCCAGTAATATTTAAAATCAACATGAACATCTGGATTAAAGTAGATTTAATACAGATCTTGAGGTAAATTTAATACAGTGAGGAGATTATGGCTGGCTCAATAGCGCAGTGGGCTGTTGATGTGTAATCAATGGAGGTCCGTGGTTCGAGTCCCATATTGAGTCAGAATTTTTCACACTTAGCCCCATGCAGGAATTTGATTCCTGTTCATAAAAATTTAGTTAATCTTCAATGCATTTCTGCATGTACACACATACATACGCATATATATATACTTACGCCAACATTTGGGGTCTGCCTCGCAGGCACGTAAGACATCGGCCATTATAAAGCTCGCAGTGTTGTGTCGAAAGTTCTGAGGAGATCATGGCTGGCTCAATAGCGCAGTGGGCTGTTGATGCATAAATCAATGGAGGTCTGTGGTTGGAGTCCCGTATTGTCAGAATTTTTCACACTTGGCCCCACGCAGGAATTTGATTCCTGTTCATAAAAAAAAATATATATATATATATATATATATATATATATATATATATATATATATATATATATATATATATATATATATATATATATTGCAAACTGTGGTGTCTGTCCATGCGTTCCCGCGGTGCATTTGAAAATCTGCCGGTAGTCACTTTATTTTCCCACCTTCCAGGAATCATTAAAATCAACATGAACATCTGGATTAAAGTAGATTTAATACAGATCTTCATGGAGCACCGAAATTTAAAAAATATAATTATATTCTACACTCTTTTAAGTCAAATCCAACCCCTGCCGCCTGATGTTGCACCACCATTTCACAGTGGGTGGCATAAATAGCTCAGAGCTTTGGCTTGGAGTGAAACCAAGAGTGCAACACAATTAACCTTTCTCAAGTCCATGACACACATCAAAAGGAGGAAGATGACAAAATACTGCTATTGGAAGAGAAGACCTGGCAGTTTGGTGTTAGCTTCCATTGAAGGATTGATAGAGGGGAAGAACAGGATTGGTTGTCCCGCCATAACCTGGATGGATAATTTCAAGTTTTGGGCTGTTGGTGGGCTCCTTATTTTAAGAGACTGCTTTATATCACCAACAGCCGCTTTTAGCGGCTATGGTGTGAATAATAATAATAAAGTCCATGAAATAACCTAAATTGATACATTAACTTAAACCTTTCCCGTCACTGGGGACGGGTACTTTTGCTAGCATGTAAATATTTTCGGGAGAGAGAGAGAGAGGAAGCTATAACCTGCCAGAATAAATTGTTTGTTGTAAGGACAGATGGAGAATACGATGGATATCCAGAAAAAAGAAATGTTTTAAAATATCATTCAGCAAAATACTCACTCGCAACTGAGACAGCAGGAAGGGCAGCTGAAGTACTCATCGGGAAAAAATGAGCTTTGGGACATCTGGCTTAGAGGAATTTCCCCACAGAACCTTTCGCTTAAAGCCTGCAGATCCACACAAGGACAAAGAGAATTATGAAAATGTAATGAAAAAGCCACTCATAAAGGAGGGAGATCTTTAAAAGCCAAATAGCCTTGAAATCAAATATAAAACCATCAAATACAAGACACCACAATAAATGATAATTGTATTACAAATGTGTTCTACAAATCAGCAGTGCCTTCTGGCCTGGTGTAAACTGCAAAGTCTACCTCAAGAGCTTTATAGACCACTGAAGGGTGTCGTGGAGCTCGTGTGCTGTTGTTCTCCAGGTGTTTTTCTATGATGTACAAAAGGCCTCCAAAGTCTGTGGGTGGGTTAAAGGTGCGTGTACCCACATACTGGATCGAACTGAAGGCTTCAGGGACGCAGTTGAGCTCTTGAAAACTTCTTTGAAGAGCCATTTCTGCTGTCTCTCCTTTTTTCTTTCCCTCACCTGACAATTTTGGGGAGAATGGAATGGGGGGAATATTCCTTAAAAGTGGAAAAACAAGACAATACCTTTTTGGTCTTGCCAATGACAATATTGCAAGTATTTTGTTTGTGGTTCATTTAAATGGCGTTTTGAGTCTGCCAATATCAAAATTAAAATCATTGAAAAATAACAACAGGGTAATAAAATTTCCAATGTGGAGTTAGACGGTTATTCTTTATCCAGCTATAAACCCTCACCATCAGACAGCAGGATGGTGTGCTGCGTCTCATGGAAAATGATCACCGTCGGCCCCAGAACAGAAAGTGGACCTTTCAGTCCACATCGCACAGACATGTTCTTCAGTTCTCCAGCAAAATGTTTGAGGTAAGCCTGTGACGCGTGTCCAAAGAACTTGTACATGTCACTGTGAAGCCGCTCTGCCCGCGTTCGATAGATAACTATGTCGGACACGGCCATCACCTGAAAATATGGCAGGTGATAACGTTGATATTCATGTTGCATGGAATTTACACAAAAACTACATAAGAGAACTACATTGTATACAAGACCATCGTTAAAACAAAAAGTCAAAGTGATTTGTGTTAAAAATGCGAAAGTAAGCATGTCCAACCTTAAGGAGTAATCTTGTCCGCTGACTGCTGTTTGCAGTGACACCAAGCAGGCCTTCTGTGTCCACGGCAATGACCTTATGTATTGGGTCGTAGGAAGCCCACACCCCAACAGTACATGACTGCTGTGCAGCAGAGGTGTGAAACACCTCATGGCCATTGAAGAACGTGTGGTTCAAGGTGTGGGATTTCCCATCGCCTGTGTTGCCAATGATGGACACGACCTTTATCAAATCATCTGGCTGGCAGCCAAGCCGACTCATCATCTCACTATCACTGTTCAACTGCAAATAAATAAATAAAAGGTATTACAAACGTAGTTTTATACTTTACTTGACCATCAACCCTCTAAGCTAAATGTTGTCTATTTTCATTACTTCCATGTATATGCAGTGTCTGATTGGTGTTGGCTTAGCGGTTAGGGTGCCAGCTTGGGATCCTTGGATCCTGGGTTCGAATCCCGGTCGATCGCTGCATTAACGCTAGGGGGGGTTGACTCAGCCTGTCATCCTTCCGAGGTCGGCAAATTGAGTACCAGTTCACTGGTAATCCCTGTGTGTGGCAAGAGGCGACCAACAGGGTTGGCGGCAGGAAGGGCATCCGGCCATAAAACATTGCTTCAAAAAGGGGACCACGGTGCCCGAAAAAGGCCAAGCCCTGCTCTGCAGGGAAAAATGGCCTCTAAAGGTGGTCATATGCAGTGTCTGACTGCTGTGTTGTACTTTAGGTGCACAGCAATTCTGCTGATGCGGTGCCCCCATGATAGAGATTAGAGCAGGAATTTCGACTTTGGCCACGAATTTCAACCAATGAATGCTAGACGTCAATATAGCTGACTCAATGTTACCTCTGAAGGATGGCACACTCACTGATGCAACACCATTCAAATTTCTGTATATGCAGCACTTGTATGACAGTCTATCGCTGGGCCCAGAAACTAAGCTACACAGGTTCACAGGTTCACTCTTCTTGGTGATGTTAGCACATGTTTGACTAGAACAGCATTCAGTAGAGCACATACCTCCGTCAGGCTTAACAGTTTATGTTTTGTATCCCACCGATAGGCAGGATCGGGATCTTCACCAAAATGAAATAAATTCATCCTCTTCACACACCCAACCTGTTCACCAACTTTTGGCCGAATCCACTCATAACCTTTTGAGATATGCTGCTCACCGACAAACAACCAGAAGACGGCCAGTGGTGAAAACATAACCTCTTTTGTGAATATTTCCAAACTAGAGCCAGACAGTGAGCTCTGCATGTGTGTGGAGTTAATATTCCCAAAGTTGGAGGCAGTTGTTGGCCTTCTTTTCCCTTCTGTGAAACTAATTCCACCCTTAGATCTCCAACTGCCCATTACACTGATATCACCAGCCCTGTAAAGTAAGCACAGATACTGCTCCATTTCGCCAAAGATCCAATTTGGCAGCTCATTAGTTCGTCCAAATTTAGCAAATGCATGGAATATATTGTTGTGGAAATGACTTCTAGGGGGTAACATTGCTTAGCATCGTTTAGTTATATCTGGTAAGGGTGTGGTAATTTAATCGTGATATTAGATATGTCGCTTTATGTATAGACAGATTGCGTAAACCTTCTCTAATGTGTCTAAAAGGCACTCTTCCTTTGAACCTTTATTTAATGTTCGCCCCTCTGTAATCTGTCTTTTATGTGCTTTATAGCGTTTGGGTGAGCCATCAGCCGATAGTTTAGGCGAGAAAAGTTGCCACCACATCCCAGCAACCTCAACAAAACCAGCACCACCAGGTTGAAAGGTAGGGAATGGTCGCCCCACCACAGACTGCGCTTCGGCCCAATGGCGGGTGAGCGGGGAAGGGCGCTGTAGGTCACAGCAGAAGGTGGGGACGAGAGAGAATATAAATGTGCGTGCAGTCAGAGGAAGTGAGGAAAAACCCAGGAAGCACCGTACTGAAGGCTGCTTTCGGTCACCAGAGCTGCCGCGTGAAAGCCACACTCTCACCCAGCCAACCAGTCGTACCTCTCCTCACAGGCCAGACAGCTGCATGGACGTGCCTGAGCTACCCTCTTGCATCGGTTCCAAGCTGTCTCACGACGCAGCTTGGGTATTTTCTGTCTTGTCACTCTGTTTTCTATCTCACTGAGGGCCGAAGATCGATAATTAAATAATCTTCCGATTGTTTGTTTCGTGGGTGCGATACACGGTAGTGGGTAAGGGGTTTTATTGAATCATTATTGTGTTTTGCTTCTTTGTATTCCCATTTCCCATGTGACCACAATTATTGTTAAATATACTTGGTCTTGGGGTGAGTTCGGGCAGTCGTGATCATCATTGCAATTTGGCAAGCCCATTTAATTATAAAGACTAATTAGTTATGGCTGACCAGCACTCAATAAAAGACCACGCCGTGAGGCTCATTGGCTCCGCTCGGCCGTTCATCAGAGATCTGTTGCAAGGCACCAAATTAGCACAACACATTGGTTGGCCATTAGCATGGCCATGTGACAGTGGAGATGTGATCCAGCTCGGAGCCATTGAAAATGATGCGATCCGCTGGAATTCGTACTGGGACACCGGGACGACCCTCCGCTGTAACAATATAATCACCGGCTTGTAGAAATGCTTTTACATGGCTGAACACACCTTTGGCAGCAAATGATCCGGTGTTATCTGTTCCCTTGAAAGCATACCACACGATGAAAGCTTCAGCTCTCTTTATTCCCAGCCTTAGGTATCCATCTTGGATGTGTATTCTCTCACTCTTCTTTCCAAGTAGAGTTGTTGACTTTCGATGTGAAGGATAGAGACCTGTTAGGAGAACAAACAGGTCTGTATCTACTGAAAAAAACCACATAGAGATTGTGGATCCGTGTGTATTACATCAAATGTATTTTGAACAAGAAAGAGCAATCAGAGATTGCAAAACCTCGCCAGGATGTATTTTCAGTGTTTCTTAAGGCTTTTGTGTTAAAAAATGGCGGCCGAACCACGTGACCGATGACGTCATCATTATTTTTTTTCCCCAAAACTAATTTATTCATAGATTATGCTCAAGAAATTTCATCTTGATCGGATCAAGTTTTATACTTGACAAATTATGACGTCATAATGGAGGCACCTATGACATCATCATTAACATATTTTATTCCCCATGGAGAGTTCTTCACAATGAGTCATGTCTCAATTTTTTCTATTCAGCGCTTTCGGAGATATAGAGGTGCAAAGTTTTTCGGTTTTTCCAAGATGGCGGCCAAACCACGTGACCTATGACGTCATAATTATCATTTAAAAATATACAGGTGGAGTTGCACCTATGGTGAAAATTTCCTGTCAATTGGACCAACGGTTGCAGAGAAAATCATATTTATTCTGTGCGGACACACAAACAGACAGACAAGCGGGCTCAAATGCAATACCCTCTCCTCAGGCGAGGGTAATAACAAATTGGGCTCCTCTTCAAGATTGTATTCACCAGCTGTCATCTCTGGTATGCCGATAACCCCAGACAGGGGGCAATTGGCTTTCATTGTTGTGTGATGCATGACTACACAAGTTTTTGTGACTTGCCCTGGTATTGACTGATGAGCTTCTCCGATATGTATTTAGTGAGTTCGGCCTTAGCACTGATACGTGAAAGAAGGTTTTTAAGGTTGTCGATTTCAGTATCGTTATTGATATGATAATGAATTGGTGTTATCTTGGATGTTCTGTTGCCATGGGTCGTTTCTCCAAAAGTGCCTAAGAGATAGTGGTCAAAGGAACTGATTTCACCAGAAGATGTATTCAAGCCACAATGTCGATAAATTTCCAGCAAAGCACATAGCATTTGACATATCCAGGGTTTTTGGTACTATATTAACTCTGTGCATTTCATGAACTAGGGCGTGCCCGTACTATATATATATCTAAAATTATATCCCCCCCCTCTATTTACATGAAATGGTTTGGTCCATTCGCAAAGCCAAAGCGAACGGCTTGCGAGTACGGTGACAATCCCCCCCCCCCCCCCCTCTATTTACATGAAATGGTTTGGTCCATTCGCAAAGCCAAAGCGAACGGCTTGCGAGTACGGTGACAATCCCCCCCCCTCTATTTACATGAAATGGTTTGGTCCAAAGCGAACGGCTTGCGGAGTTTGGTAAAGAAATCGCCATAGCTCGGTAACTACTTCTCCGATTAATATGAAACCTTGAAAAGGCACATCCTCAGGTCCCCAGCAATATACCTGGCAAGTTTCAAGTATATCGGACCCGTGGTTGTCGAGAAACAGCGGTCACAGACAAACACACAGACATACACACACACATACACACAGAGATTACTGGAATTATAGATAGATGATTATAACTTGATTATAACTGAAAGAACGTCAGCTTCTAAGTTAGGGTTGACTGTGCCTTCTTGTAAAAAATGTAAGTTGAGAAATGATGAAACGACCTGTGATTTGCCTGAGGGCATCATCATGGATCCATCTGGATGGAAGGTGAAGCTACATTCAACTGATGCATACAAGCTCATGATGAAGTCTACTATTCCAGAGGAAACCAACTTTATCAAGGATTTTCACCACGAATTATCACAGTCTTCAATATCACTGCAAACATTGCTCGGGGTAACAGCAAATGTCAACATTAAAAATGAAACTTTTCAAAAATGGGTTACTCTGGTTAGTGAGGACTTTGACAATCTTTGCTGTATTTTTTATCATCTTCCTACTCTTTCCTCCAACAAGTTCATTATGGAGTGAGTGTGCCTTGCTGGTTTCAATTCCTGCATAGACTTTGAATTCTTGCAAAAGTCCACAAAGTGTGGGAGCTATGATGAAGTACTTCCCCAAAGCACACTCGCTGCCTGTGATGTCTATGTAACCTCCTTTGATCTTCTTCATCTTGTGCTCATGCTCAAGAGCATGGTCTGGATCTATAGCTGTAAACGGAGTGCTGTATCTAGTAACTTGGCAAAATTACCATCATGTAAAAACTTCCATGTCTCATGGTCTGTACTTTGCAGTACCAGCATATATCTATTACATATTGTTGCAGGTTAGTACCCACAGAGAGAACGAAGCACATACCCATATAATAAAGCTAGTTATATCACAGCATTCGATTTAGCTTTTAAGTATACAGCAATACCCCGTTTTACGCCATTTCGACCTACGTCAAATCCGACTTTACGCCACTCTTCTAGAGTAAATTTCAGTTCAGCGAACGTCATTATGTACGACTTTACGTCACTCCTACATCATAATAGGAGGACGTGAAAAAAAAAATTCCCCATGAACCATGAACGCATACCAACGAGCCAGCTGCTGATACAGGAGAAGGCGAAGTCTTTGCTCCAGGATCTTCTGAAGAAGTACCCGGAGGATAAGGATACAACCTTCGTTGCAAGCTCTGGATGGTTTGCACGCTTTAAACTGTGCTTCAGCTTGCACAACGTCAAGATTCAGGGCGAAGCCGCAGCTGCCGACACCGTAGCCGCCGAGGAATTTCCTGCCACATTGAAGAAGATCATTGAGGACGAGGGATTCTTGCCCGAGCAGATCTTCAACGTCGACGAAACAGGCCTTTTTTGGAAGAGGATGCCCGACAGATCCTTTATCTCGAAGGAGGAGAAGACCATGCCAGGCTACAAAGTCGCGAAGGAGCGGCTAATGCTAATGCTTGGGGGTAATTGCACCGGCGACTTGAAGCTGAAGCCGCTCTTGGTGCATCATGCGGCGAACCCCCGGGCACTTAAGAACACCCCGAAGGCGTCTCTTCCCGTCATTTGGATGAATAATATGAAGGCATGGGTAACCGTCGTAATTTAATAACAACTCGGTTTAGCGATAGTTATATACTTTCGCGAGTTATTTACTTTAGTTTTACGGTGTTTGTCTTCATTTTAAGGCATTACGCCCAGTTTATGTCAAAAACCGAGTTACGTCACGGCTTATGGAACCCATTAATGACGTAGGCCGGGGTATTGCTGTATACTCTATTCATGTGAGCAGATATGCATTGCTAGTGTTTAATTAGAGATCCTATATGTACTTTTTCCTATTCCACAAGCTCTCCACAATCATTTGTCACATAATACGCACCAGTTACAATCCCTCTGCTAAAGCGTCATTACACACCCAGCCCACCGTTCAGACACCCCAGGTCTCAACACTATACATAGCTGCCCCAAAATGGTTTGGTGAACACCTGGGACCGATCAATCATCTCAAGGGAGACAGCACACCAGAACTGTAAGGGCCAATTACCAGGTATCACCATGGGTCCGAGTACTGGAAGACCAATCAGGTACTTGGGGGAAGGATCTGTCAGTGGGCAAACTCCTCCTACAGAGTGAGGGGTAGGGGGAAGAGGTTGTTTGGGATGCAATGGGGGGGGGGGGGGAGACAGATTCCAATAAAAGCCATGAGCGAGCCAGCGGGACGAGTGAAGTGAGTGTTACGAGTCACGCACCAACCTTGAGCCTCTTGCAAATTCTACTATTGCATATTCTCATCCGATTCGTTCTTCTTTCTTCTTTCCTTTCGTGTTATCATTCTGCTTTCCATCTTCTTTCATTTATTGTTCACTTTCTCTCGTTCTCTTGCTTTATTCCTCTTGCACTTCCAACACCGCTTGTCCCTTCGCACCTTTGTGTCAAGCCCTGCTCGTTAAGCTGTGATGCCTGAATAGACCATCATCCCGGCTTCACCTCGTACACCTCACGGGATTTCCTGCCAATAACGCACATGCAGTTCTCGCTGTGAGCTGAACCACCATAACACCTCGAGAATGCAGCGTGTACGCAATGACGAGGCGGGGCCGAGAGCAGAGTGTGAGGGGTCTGGACACCAGACCATTGCCAGGACCATTTGTGGTGCCAGCTTAACCGAGCGGGCATGATACTATTACGTTTGTAGGGGTTAGACAATGATTACCTTAGAGCAAGGTAGAGTGTATAGATTACCATGCTACGTATGTCACGATGAAGAAGAAGAAACCTCGATGATTCATAAGTAGGAAATTTGTGTAGAGCGTATGTCGTGGAAGAGCCTGTATCTTGGACCCATGAGAGGGGTGGGGTTTGTTAATTAGCGAGGGATTATGAGTAATTAATCCCCTGTATGTAATTGCCTCTGTAAGCTTTTCCTGTGTTCCTTATGACACCGTACTATGCACCATAGCCAAGCCAAGCAATCAACACCATAATTAATAATGCTAAATAAAAACCAACCGGAAACAAGACATTGAACACTATCTCTGATAACACCGACTTGGTGAGCACACATGCACAGGCAGGTTCCTGAGGCCACGCCTCGAAGAGCAGCGATTGTTCCGGGATTTGACTGACACAAGGACTGGTAAGATGGGACTCGTTGATAGGAGTGGACACGGAGACGTCGTGGGATGACGTCAGAGCCTTAAGTACAAAATAATTGGAATGGCAGACATTTCTTCTTCTCAGGCTTCTTGTTCTGGATCCCATGGCGAAGGATCACTATTGCTCTTGCGCAAGGAAGATTCATCACGAACGGTCATGTTCCGACATCTTCATAGGGATCGTGAGGAGGAAGAACTGCGATTTTCCCAAGCAAGAACGACCAGTGGATGAGCGAGGCTTGTTTGCTGCGCTCTCGACGAAGCCAGGAGTGAGCGGACGCGCAGTGAGGCCTAGTTCACGACAACGATTGCAGTTTCCTGCCAAGGAAAGGGGGTTTTGACGATTCCTGATGATTCAAGAGCCGATTCGAGCTAAGTGCCACAAACTACATATTTATTTTTCGGTTATTTTATCCCTTGTCTGTATTCGGGTCTGTATGGGAGCGCTCCAATTAGGAATATCGTTTTATCGTGCATTGTTTTGTGACCGGCATTTTCTATAATAAATCCAGTATTTTTGTTGTACATTTTACTTCTGTGTAGTTTGAATTAATTTATCCAGGTGCGCAGAAGTCGGGTGGAAGCCATCCAGGTAAGTTCATCATCCCCCTTTCCCTCGCGTATAACGAATACCGTCATATTGAATTGAACACCTCGGAGTTAAAGCTCATTTGGTCATCTGTGTCACCCTGCGGTGTTTACCATAGGGCAGGCACACGACAACTGGTGTCAGGAGTGGGATTCAGACTCGAAGGACACTCTGTGTTCGGGGGTTGTGAGATCGACACCCGCTGCGTAAAAAAATGCGCCCAGCATTTGGAATCCAAATTTTGAACGATTGTCTTTCTCTCGTCGAGGGTGAGGTAATTGTAGTACCGGGGTGTCCAAATTTTGTAGTAAATTGGTGTGCGAAGCGCAATATTGCGTTTTCGAAAGAAAAGGAAAAAAATCTGAGGTAAATTACGTGCGAGGGGAAAAAACCGCTTTGTCAGCACATAATGGCAGACGTGAACAGCATGGCCGAATGAGTGGGGGATCCAGAAGAGTATGGAAGCGAGCCGGAGATAGAGGGATTAGAGGATAGACTTGGAACCTCCCCCGTCCCGAGCATTAGCTCACCCTCCTCTCCTATGAGGGAGTCAAGGACAATGGGAACGGATCCGATGGAATTCCAGGCCACGTTTAAATTATTAATGGCAGTGAGTAATAATACAAATGAAATGAAGGGAGATATGAATGTCCAAAAGGAACAAATGAAGGGGATGAGTGAGCAAATGAATGCCCAGAGTGAAAAAATTGATGGGTTGAAGATGGGAGATATGAATGCTCGAAAGGAGCGTGAGGAACGAATGAGAGCCAGCATGGATGGAGTAAGTGCCCATAGAGAACAAACGAATGAATCAAAGAAAGAATGAAATTGGGGCACAGGAGAAGCCATGGGCAACATAATTTGAATCAAAACGGGAGGAGATAGCTTAGTGAAACTTAGTATTTTGTAGTAAATATCCATATGGGACAGCAGGCTTTAAATCCACAATGAAAGCACACAACGCTGTGAGACGCAACACCTCCTTGATGGTCAAGTCCAACAATGTCGGTGGTTGAACCAAAACTAGACAGCTCAATGGCAAACACGCTACCAACGCTACCAGAGGACCTATCTCACCGCTGTTTGTATCTATTGCATTGTAACACATGCTCGCACAAGGATGGATTGAAAACGATTTGCAAAGGGGCTTTCACCAAAATTTGTGGCAATTGAACAAAGCAGCCCCAAAATCTGAAGAAAATTACACTTTGAATAAGGGCTCCACACTAGACGGAGATAAACAAGTGAATCCTCTTGGATTGCGCTGAGGTTCGGGCATGGAATTTCTAGGAGGAAGTATAATTTGTATGCAATGAAAGTACATGTAATATGGGATCGAGTAAGATCGAGTAAGCTTCACCAGTGCGCGTGCGCGAATTTACGTCACGTCGGCAGCGAGAAGGCGTTCCCCAACACGAACCAATCAGGAACTGCCACGCCCACTTATATGATCTCAGAATTCCTGTGACAGGAATTAGCGTTACACTGGCTGGAAGTCATTCGCTAGAGGCGCTTCCTCAGCGCCAATCACCAGTGCGCGTGCGCGAATTTACGTCACGTCGGCAGCGAGAAGGCATTCCCCAACACGAACCAATCAGGAACTGCCACGCCCACTTATATGATCTCAGAATTCCTGTGACAGGAATTAGCGTTACACTGGCTGGAAGTCAATCGCTAGAGGCGCTTCCTCAGCGCCAATAATGTTTTGCCAAAGAGACTCGTATACTATACTGTCTCCCACATAATGTGGAGTCGGTCAGAAATTATAATTTCCACTTTTGGAGTGGGATGTGGGTCCTCCTCAGGGGAATGATGGTAAGAGCCTTTCAGAACAAAACCTGTGCACCATGCATGAACTCTGAGGCTAGATAGAATATTGTAAGCAATAGGTGCAGTCATCAAAATCTACCCTGCTCACCAGTAGCTTGAGCACCACCCCTGTCATACTGCTTTTAAATGATGTGATAGCCCCCCAGCCCTCCCACTCATCACTCCCCGCCTCCTCCTCAACTAATATGTGTGCATCAAATGTACATTTGGTAATTGCATTTTCTTTCGTTTTTCAATTGTTCACTCCATCATTACTTCAAAACACATGAACTTAACGAACATTCTTACCATTTCACATTTCTTGCACGCCACCAAAATAACTCTCCTTTCAAATGAAATTTCGATCTCTCAACTCACTTTTTGCACAGACAAAGAATATTAACCCGAGTCAATCAAATTTCTCTAACCCCTCCATCAATCCTTCACCCACTCCTCATTACACACCATCCTTCCCCCACCTCCCCCCATTACTCCGTCCTTCCCCACCCCCCCCCCCCCCCTTTACTCCATCCTTCCACCAGCTCCTCCTCCTCTACTTACTCTATCCTTCAACCACCCCCTACTCTACTTATTCTATCCTTCCCCCACTCTTCCCCCCCCCCCCTTTTACTCCATCCCTCCACTACTTATTCTATCCTTCCCCCACTCTCCCTCCCCCCCCCCCTTTACTCCATCCCTCCACCACCCCCTCCTCTACTTATTCTATGCTTCCACACCCCCTCCTCCTCCTCTCATTATTATATCCTTCCACCGCCTCCTCCTCCCCTTACTCCATCCTTCCCCACCCCACCCCTCCTCCTCATCATCATCCTCCTCATCATCCTCATCCTACTCCATCCCTCCACTACCCCTCCTCCCTCTCCTCCCTCTACTCCATCCCTCCCCTACCCCTCCTCCCTCTACTCCATCCCTCTCCTCCCCCTCCTCCCTCTACTCCATCCCTCTCCTCCATCTACTCCATCCCTCCCCTACCCCTCCTCCCTCTACTCCATCCCTCCCCTACCCCTCCTCCCTCTACTCCATCCCTCCCCTACCCCTCCTCCCTCTACTCCATCCCTCCCCTCCCCCTCCTCCATCCCTCTCCTCCCCTCCTCCATCCCTCCCCTACCCCTCCTCAATCTACTCCATCCCTCTCCTCCCTCTACTCCATCCCTCCCCTACCCCTCCTCCCTCCCTCCCCTACCCCTCCTCCCTCTACTCCATCCCTCCCCTCCCCCTCCTCCATCCCTCCCTCCTCCTCCTCTCACTACTCCATCCCTCCCCTACCCATCCTCCATCCCTCCCCTACCCATCCTCCATCCCTCCCCTACCCGTCCTCCATCCCACCCCTACCCCTCCTCCCTTTACTCCATCTACTCCATCCCTCCCCTACCCCTCCTCCCTTCCCTACCCCTCCTCCCTTCCCTACCCCTCCTCCCTCTACTCCATTCCTCCCCTACCCCTCCTCCCTCACCCCTCCTCCCTCTACTCCATCTCTCCTCTACCCCATCCCTCCAAAACTCCTTCTCCCTTTACTCCATCTCTCCCCTACCCCTCCTCCCACTACTCCATCCCTCCCCTACGCCTCCTCCCTCGACTCCATCCCTCCCCTACCCCTCCTCCCTCTACTCCATCCCTCCCCTACCTCTCCTCCCTCGACTCCATCCCTCCCCTACCTGTCCTCCCTCGACTCCATCCCTCCCCTACCTCTCCTCCCTCGACTCCATCCCTCCCCTACCCCTGGCTTCTCCCTCTACTCCATCTCTCCCCTACCTCTCCTCCCTCTACTCCATATCTCCCCTACCTCTCCTCCCTCTACTCCATCCATCTCCTCCCTCTACTCCATCCCTCTCCTACCTCTCATCCTTCCAAAACTCCTCCCCTTATTCCATCACATCCCCATCATGTTCACAACAAATCCATACCAATAGTAATACCCTTTGTGGAGATGTCTCCCTTCCCATCCTCCGCCCCCTTTATCCACCTAGCTTCTTCGAGACAAACTGCGCCGACATCCATCCTGCTCTTCCTTCCTCCCTCACCTGTAACTCCTCGCTCTCATCCACCAATAACAAGCTGACAGCCGTCACTGCAGGTTCCATAGGTCCTCGAGTCGCCGCCTCGACATTCGTCCCCAAGCGCTGCAGCCGGTGTTTGCGCCCTTTGGGGTGGTTCGTCTTGGCACACAACTGGCACAGGTTCAGCGAGCACGGCTCGCACCTCAGCTCGGCTCGGGAGCGGGGTCGGCACCCGCCCTTGGACGATGACTCGCAGGGATCCTGAAGGCCGGGGGAGCCCAGGCGTCGACGGTCGTGTTCCAAGAACTTGCTCTGCAGGTGAAGATCCCGCTCGCAGTCCACGCATTGCAGGGAGCAACACTCATCGCACTCGAACTCGGCCGGAGAGCCGCTGCACCTGAAACGCTCTTGGCAAAGAACCCTCCTCAGAGGACGCTCCATCAAGACCTCTTGACTCTGCTTTTGTTGCTGTGAGGCGGTAGAGATGTTCGAAGGAAACGAAGAAGCTGCCTCGACGCCAAGAGTCGCCACCACGGCAGCATTGTGACAATGATTGTCTCTGCCTTGCTTGTTCATGGCAGACGATAACAAAAAGATTCGCAGTTTCCCCTTCTCTTTGACCTTGCGCGTCTTCAGCTTCCTTCCTTTTCCTCAGTTTGTCGAAATTAACGAGTATAAACTACTGTCCCGAAGGTTAAGACCTCATATCCAGTCTAAATCATGTTATTTCTTCGGCATCCGACGTGGTCAGCTGACGACAATGTAAACTGACGCCATTACGCCGGTACTCGATGCGATCCGTAATGTGTGCGCACTACGTCATGACGTAAACACGTAGGTATTGTTTTCAATTTTAAAAATTACTTTTGGTGGATTGTATTTTATTTACTTTGATTTGTAGTCCGTTCTTTGTAATGTATTATATCAGGCCTAACAATGATCGTAATTATAATGAGATTTACATTTATTAATATTATTGTAGTCATGCACGTACAGTATTATATAGTGAATTGTTAGGCAGTGCTGTATATAATTATAAAACCTTATCATTACGTCCGTTTTTGATCCGAATTTAATGGACGTAAAAAGTATAACAAATCGCCATTAAGAACACAAACTTTCATTGTGTGAAATTAAATTGTGACGAATTCACTTCATACCGGTGCTTTGTTTTGATGTTCGCAGAAGGGCAATGACGTCATGCAGGATGGACAAAGGAATTTTTGGTTCATTCACAACATACACATCATTCCAAAACGCCTTTCCTTGTATTCTCATTATTTCTCTCACCTCCCCTGGACACTGGTCTCATCAGTTGCACGCAGCGCTACACAGCATGAGCCCTCGTTGACATTTCGGTCAATCATGCCACTGGCAGCCATTTTTGATCCATTTGTCCTGTTTGGATCAATCTTCAAGGAGCTGTTAGAATAAGGCAGAGGAATGCACACTTCCCTCTGAGATATCCAGCCTGGGTTCGAATCTCGACCCAGCTGTAAACTGTTATCCTGGTGTTTCATATTGAGGGCAATAACTAATGTGTGTGCCGTCCCTCGAAAGGATGTTAACCCGGTGGACCCGTCTGCCAGCATTGGTTGTTGATGCATGTTTGTTACAGATCTAAAGGTGACTTTTGATGAAGAATAGGAAAGTTATTACCATCATCATGATCTACAGGGACACTGCATCAATGGCACAGCTGTACTCCCATCGATGATGGAACCAGCACCCACATGCTGCACGGATTGAATTGTTTAGATTGTGGAATGAGCAGACTGAGGAAACACCGACCGGCGTCTGCTAATCTTTATTTTTTTTTCACGATCTTTCCAAGCATTTTTACCTGCAACATGTCGCAGGTCTACAAGAACTCCGCATGGTTGTTGTTGTTGTTGTGGTCTTGTTGGATTTTTGAAATGTTGATCGGACAGTGCCAGACTCCACCCACATTTGTCGCTTGACCCCACACACCATGGTACCCAGACGAAATATGGAAGGGTGAAGACACCCAAACATATCAACCTCGTCATGTCATTGTGCCACTTTACTGGATTGAAACAACTCATCAACATACTCAATCGCAAGGGGCACTGTTCCTCATGTGAGGAAGTTGAATTGAATCAGTTGATACCAGCCTGGCGATGGAAGTTGTTGCCAAGTCCAATCTGCTGGGTGTCATCACTCCATCCAACATCTGGCCAGGTGTGTTTGTACAAGCAGCTGCAGACAACAATGACATTAATGAAGAAACATTAGATGGCAAGCACATAATGCATATGCAACAACGCTTGTTCTGTACCAGAAGAGACCGTTTGGCCCACATGCACTGAGAGAGGCCCATCCATGCCTGAATGCAGTACCTTCGGAAAGAAACCACCAGTCACACAGTTCCTCAATCTAGGCAAGCAAGAGTGGTACACCAGTGGCAGTTCATTGGATGACAGTGCCAGCAAAATAGATCTTGCATGGGCACTGGTACATATGCTGCCAACCAAACTATTTGACATTGAGCTCTGTCCCATGAAAGCTCATCAACAGACAGTACCAAATTGGCGTGGGTTCAACGCCATGGTGTCCTGTACATCACCTTCCATCACTGAAGTAGGGTACTGGCTGATGATCAACTGTTCGTCGACTGAAGCCAGCACTGTGTACACAGTGATGAAGCAATACAAAAGATGGTGTCAAGCCTTGGCCAAAAACAGTCATCACTTTCGATTTAGCTATCTACAGGAAATACAGTTGTGCCAACCCCAATGAATTTGAGGGCACAGTGATCAGGATGGGTGGGTTCCATATTGCACTCAACGACCTGGCAGTAATTGGAAAGATGTTTGAAGATTCAGGATTAGATACATGTAGCTCTGATAGCATTGTTAAACTTGTAGTTCATCCATGTGCAGTACTGTCAAATTATATTTTAAAATTGCACCCGTGTCTGAAGGAAGCGGTTCAGTTTGGGATTTTTAATATGAAATAGGTGAAGCCGAGAAACGAATGAAACCCATTAGAAAAACCCTTTACTCTTTAGAACCCTTTATAATTACTCTTTAGAACCCTTCGGAATTACACTATTTAACCCTATATAATTACCCTTTAGAAACCTTTAGAACCCTTTAGAATTACCCTGTAAAACCTTTTAGAATTAACCATCAGAACCCTTTCAAATTACCCTTTATAATTACCCTTTAACCACTTCAGAATTACCCTTTATAACCCACTAGAATTACCTTTTATAACCCATTATAATTAACCTTTAGAATTGCCCTTTATAACCCTTTAGAACTTCTTTTTTTTTGGGGGATACAAGATGGAGGCCAGTGTAAGAGCTAACATTAATCACAAAAAACAAACGGACACATAAAAAATATATAATAAAGGGAGCAGGAGACAAGATAGGGAGAGAGAGGGAAGCACACAAGTACAACATTTGAGAGCAGGGACATCGGGAGATCTGTGGGAGGGAGAGGGCTTGGGGGGAGGAGGCGTGGGAAGGGGGGGAAGTGGGAGAGAGGTATAAAACACATGGACACTGCTAGAACTTCCAGGAAAGAAGTCGGTGTTTCAAAAAAGTGGATCTGGGGTGGATCTGGGGTGAATTAACGGGGGTAGCAAAGATCAAGGTTTTTTTATTTTTATTTTTTATTTTTTTTGTATACAAGATCGAGGCTCGTGAAAGAGCGAACATTAATCACACAGAAAGACAAACAGACACATAAAACAAATAACATCGGGAGCGGTAGACAAGATGGGGAGAGAGGGGGAAGGACACAAACACAACATTTGAGAGCAGGGACCGAGAGACATGGAGACATCGAGAGATCTGTGGGAGGGAGAGGGCTTTGGGGGGGAGGCATGTGAATGGGGGGAGGCATGTGAAGGGGGGGAGGCATGTGAAGGGGGGGGGGGGGTGGGAGAGGTATAAACATATGGACACTGCCAGGATTTCCAGGAAATAAGTTGGAATTTCAAACAAGGTGGATCTGGGGTGAATTAGTGGGGGTAGAAAAGATCAAGGTTATGGATGGGGGAAGATAAGAGATGGTGGTGAACAGCTGTTTTAAAGACCTGGAGGGAGGAGAGGGATTGAAGGGAGTGTGGGAGTTTGTTCCACAGGCGGGAGAAAAGAGGAATGAAAGAGTGAAGGTGAGCAGAGAGCCGAGATTTCGGCAGTTTAACCATCAGAGGGTTGCTGGCAGATCTTGTGCGACCTGTAGGAATATTTGGGGGACAGAGCACAGAGAGAGCTGGGGGAGCAAGGCCGGAGAGGAGTCGGTAGAAGACAGAAAGACCACCTACCTGCCTGCGGTGAGTGAGTGAAAGGCCCTCAGAGATAGCTTCATCGCGGGAGATTCCAATGATTTTGAAAGCTTTGGATTCAACAGCGTGAAGCCGAGCCAGGTGTGAGGCATGAGCACCAGCCCATAGGGGAGAACAGTATTCCATTGAGCTGCGGATGAAAGCCTTGTAAGTGGTGAGGAGCTCAGGTGTGCCGAGGAAGGACTTCGCACGACGGAGGATGCCCAGTCGGCGACTGGCTTTGGAGGCCAGCTTGGAAATGTGGTTTTCCCAAGAAAGATCATGGCAGATAGTGAGACCCAAAAGCTTGAGTGACAGAACTTCTTGGAGAGGATTGTTGAGAAAGTAGATGGGAGGGTTGTCCAGTCGATCTTTTCGGAGAGACATAGTAAGAGAGTGAGATTTGGCAGGATTGAAAGACATGTTCCACTTGTTTGACCAGTCTGTGATTTTGTCCAGGTCTTCAGAGAGTGAGGAGGCTGCAGACTGCCGATCTGAGGGAAGAGGAATGGAGCGGCAGAGAGTGGAGTCATCAGCAAAGAGATAGAGAGGATTTTCCAGAGAGTCAGAGAGATCATTGATAAAGACCAGAAAAAGCACAGGGCCCAGCACACTTCCTTGGGGAACTCCAGCCTGAACAGGAAGGGGAGATGAGAGAAATCCATTCAGGGCCACACGTTGACTACGACCGGAGAGGAAGTCCGCAAGCCATGCATGGAGATTTCCATGGATACCATAGGAGGAGAGTTTGGTGAGCAGAGCTGGGTGCCAGACCGTATCAAAGGCCCTTGATATGTCAAGGGAGACAGCTCTGATTTCCTGTTTGGCATTGAGGACCTCCATCCATTGTTGAGACAGCAGAAGCAGCATGTCCAGAGTAGAGTGACCTGGTCTGAAACCAAATTGATGATCAGAGATCAAGCCATTGGAGAAGAGGAAAGATTTCATATCCGAAGCAATGATGGATTCCATGACTTTGCTGATAATTGGGAGCAGGCTGATTGGTCTGTAGTTGCAAGGATCTGTTTTTGCACCTTTTTTGTGTAAAGCGGTAATGTTAGCTGATTTCCAGGATGCTGGCAGATGACCTTGAGCAAAAGATAGGGTGAAAAGAACAGAGAGAGGGTGAGATAGAGCGGCAGAGCAGGATTTTAAGACCCGTGGGCTGATGCCGTCTGGTCCAGTTGCAGAATCAGAGTCGAGGTTTGACAAAAACTCCTCCACCTTGTCAGGAGAGAAGGACACAGAGTCCAGGAGCAGTTGGGTTCGACTGGGAAAGGTGGGAACAGAGAGAGATGGGTTTGGGACTAAGGATTTCGAGGCGAACACAGAGTTGAGGCATTCAGCTTTGTCACGTGCGATGTCAACTGTGTGGCCATTTGAGGTAAGGGAGGGGATGGAGGGGGAACAAACACCAGAAACGGATTTGACCAGACGCCACCAGGATTTGGAGGAAGGAGACAGGTTTGAGAGTTCATTCTTGAGTGAGGAGAGATAGTGCTTCCTGGCACTCCTGAGGGTAGACACACACTTGTTCCGAGCTTGGTGGAAGGAACTGAGATTTCCTTCAGTTGGATTAGCCTTCCAAGAGGCAAAGGCAAGTTGTTTCAGGGCAACTGCCTCACCACAAGATTCAGTGTACCATGGACGGGAGGAAGGGTAAGACAATTGAAGGCGAGCGAGAAGGTTTTGGATGGTTTTGGATGGGGGAAGACAAGAGATGGTGGTGAACAGCTGCTTTAAAGACCTGGAGGGAGGAGTGGGATTGAAGAGAGTGAGGGAGTTTGTTCCATAGGCGGGAGAAAAGAGGAATGAAAGAGTGAAGGTGAATAGAGAGTCTTGATTTTGGCAGTTTAAGCATAAGAGGGTTGCTGGCAGATCTTGTGCGACCTGCAGGAATATTTGGAGGACAGAGCACAGAGAGAGCTCGGGGAGCAAGGCCGGAGAGGAGTCGGTAAAAAGAGTCTTTGTAATAATCCTCTAGAACCCATTAAAATGACTTTTTAGAATCTTATATAATTACCCTATAGAACCCATGAGAATTGCCCTTAAAAACCCATGAGAATTGCCCTTTAGAACCCATTATAATTACTTTTTAGAATTACAATTTAGAATTACCCTCTATAACTCCTTCGAACCCTCTAGAATTACACTTTAGAACCTTTAGAATTATCCACGGTGGCCTAGAAACGTTTTTGTCATTTTTGAGGGACGGATGGAAGGAAGGACATAGCCAAACATTGAAGCAGCTTCGTCGCTTAAAAATAAACAAAACAGGTGATTTAAATATAATATATGAAAAACCCGTCGATCTTGTTAACATTACATACCATAGCTCATTCAAATATTGACCGATTGAGCAACAATACAACAACTACTATCATAGCAACATGCTCATACAATTTGTAATAGTCAGTAATGTATCTGGCCTATGTGAGTTGACGAGAACCAAAAAATTGGGATTTTAAAGATTTGAGCCTTGGCCGCCAAACTCCCTAATGGAAAATTGGTTGTAAAATGTTACTGTTACCACAATGAAATGGTACATCGGGGCTAGAAATGATCCAGATACATCCGCCAAGTAGCCTAAAGTGACAAACCATCTGTGTAGTGGGTGATGAATGAAACCGATAATCTAGGCCTCTTTTGAAAATTAACTCTTGGTCTAATATGGTGCAGCTCACCAGTTCAACTCTTGAGAATAATCCACGTCTGCTGGCAGGTGGTGGTATCCAAAGTTACTATCGGACCATGCATTCTGGTCCTGATAGGGCTGGGATGTATTATGTTTTTGTTTGACAAGATGCTTTGTGCACTGGTTTGACAACCTTTCTGGACTGTGCACTTTGTCTGTGGGCCCGAGGTCTTATTCTTCTTCCGTATGGATGAGCACAAGGCTGTGGGGCTGAGGTCTTCTCCTTCTTTCGTTTATCAAAATGTAGTGGCATCATTGGATGAGGACGCAGCTGCGCTGCTGATGCAGTGCCCCCTGTAGGTTAGGGCAGGAATTTGGAATTTGTTCATGGTGCTGGCGAAGGCTTGCCGACTCTTCGTGTATAAAGGACTTTGTTCAGAAGTCTGAGACCTGCAGGTCTCTAGAGAGAGACCAGCCAAAGGAAACACTTGAACCCCATGACATTCCAGAGCGCCCATGGGCAATAGTGGGGGCAGACCTTTTCTACTTAGAGTGGAACATGTATCAAGTGACAGTGGACTACTTCTCAAGCTTCTGGGGGATAAAGTTCCGAGAAAACACCCTCTCATCAATCATCATTCACAAACTTAAAGGACAATTAGTGAGATATGGAATTCCAGACATGCTGATCACAGATAATGGGCCACAGTTCACAGCAGAGGAGTTTATGAGGTTCTAATGTGGTTACGGTTCAGCACGCTGCTCGGATACTGAGATGTTTTCTCATCTAGCTCGGATACAGATTTTTATAATCATAATTATAATGTGGTTACGCCACAAGCTTTTGGGTATGCGGGTGTCTTCTGATACCTCAGGAAGCTGGATGCCCCTGCCTTGCATAACCCCAGGTCACCTGTGGGCAAGGTGTAGCACCTGTCAGCCCCCCTTGCCAGGGTAACGGTCCACAGACATGCTGTTTAAATGGCAGATGGCTCTGCACATCTGGTGGATGAGAGTCCAGTCGACTCCAAAGAGACGGAGAGGAGTGGCGACCCCCCGTTCATACCACACACTTACCTGTGTGTACCAGCCGTAGAAAGGCAATGCCATCATTGCCCTAGGAGACTCGACATCATCTTATGAGGTTCTCAACGAAATAGCAATTTGATCACCGTACATCGTCAACTCATTTTCCTCAGAGCAATGAAAAATGGAGAATGCTGTGAAGGTGGCAAAGTCACTACTGGTACTGAGGAAGGCAACGGCAGCAAATTCAGATCCCTACTTGAGCATGCTAGCCCCCCGCAACACTGATACAAAATAAATGTTGAGCAGTCCTGTGCAAAGACTGATGAACAGATGAACCAGGACCTTACTTCCAATTTCTGTAAAGCTCATAAAACTTTGAAGTGCAGAAAGGTCTGGAAGGTCTACTTCGATTAACTAAAAGCAGATAAGCATACTATTATAAAAGAGGTGCCAAAGACCCACCACCACTGAGGGTTGGAGACAGTGAAGCCAACATCGGATAGACATCAGACAAGGCAAAAAGCAGGAGTAACTGGGCAATCCTCACAACCACGGTCATATGAGGTGATGACCGAGGAGGGCGCTAGGTACAGGAGAAACAGAAGATATCTGAAAAAGACGGATGAAACGACTTGTCAGATCGAGGCAGATGATGGGGGTGCCACAGGTTACACCACAGGCCTAGCAGGATATTAAAAAAAACATGGCAGATCAACAGGGGCCCTCTGGAGGACAACAGCCAATGCCAAAGAGATCGGGGAGAGAAGTCCATCAACCCAAGTATCTCATGGATTATATGCAAGAGTGAAGAAAACTTTGACGTTTAAATGTAGAAAATGAAAGTTATCATACTGTATAGTAATGTGTAGTATATCATACTGGAGTAACCATTGTCTATACTGTATGAATTTAGTATTTGTTAAATGTTGGATTTGTTAAATACATATGGCCGGGTCTCTACAATGAAATGAGGGATAGCTCCAGAGGGCACTTTAGAGAGCGAGTGTGTGTCGGGGTCGTGGGCTCCATCTTGTCGAGCGACGTGTACCGTACCAGCTAATAAAGGTTGCTCCATGTGATTGAATCCAACAAGTGTCAACGAGTCTTCTATCTAGGCAGAAGAGGATTATCATCATCATCATCATCATATCCTTTGAAAGGCCATATCGTTTCAACGTTATCGCCTTTTGACTCACCGGGTTATTTTCTTAACTAGCCTCTGTTTACTAATAACTAACAGAGATTCGTGGAACACTGCTCCGTTTGTTTGAGCGGTGCATAGGCAAAGAAACGCTGCCTCCCATTCTCCCGGAAGTTTACGTTTTAGCAAATGTAAAGGGGGCGCGTGGTGATTGCGAATATGACAGGTACGACGATGTGTTCGGCCTGAACAGCCTGAAATTCAAAACGCCGGTGGGTGGAGTCAGCCTTCCTACTAATGACGTAGTGTGGGAGGAGTCAGGCCAGCTGCCCAACCAATCAGAAAAAAAGAGAAATCGACGGACAGAAAAATGCCGCTACTTTAATATATAGATTCGGGTTACGGACATGAGAGAACAAATTTCAGCAAAGTTCGAAATACTCCAGCTTTGTCCTTGCTAATGCGCTCCGAATTGGATCAAAAATGGCTGCTTTGGTGGTTGCTTGCTGCTCGTCATGATGGCGCTGTGTTCTGTGAGAGCTTGGTATCGTCTTTAATAAACAACTTGATTGAAGGAGATTCCTGAACTTATGATTGTAATATGATGAATCCAAGTCTCAACTTAGGTGATGACCAGTTTTATTGAACAGCACAGCAAAGCACAGCAACCAACGTCACTCGGCCTCTCCCAGTCCCATCCGGCGTCTCCAGGCTCCAGCCAGCAGCCTCCAGTCCCCACTCGGCACTCCTTCGCCTAGGCCACGCCCTCCACTCACATATTCATATGACACACTGCAAGCACGTGACACCATTCCGACCAATCAAGAGCATGGAAACAAAGTTCAAAGGATGACCAACGGAATGCACTCGAGTCGGACCCCAAGCTTTCTCGCTTTCTTTTTATTCCTGTATTTGTTTTACAACGTTGTTTTATTTATCGGTTCACAATGGCAGGATTTTATTTTTTTTATTTCCTTAACGTGTCCCTCCCTCTCACCCCCTTGAGAAGACATTTACCCGGAAGTATTTAATGTTATGTTCCTGTATCCTGCTCCAAACGTTGTTCCCATGGCCGAGGCAAGTGGGACAGGTACGTTGAGTCCGCTCCGTTCCTCTAAATATATATCGTGAAGTCCTTGAGGGGGCCCGTCGTGTATTAAACATGGCTTGACGTCAACAAATCAAATATCCATCTATGGATGTTAAACGGTGGTTGCTTAAAGTTAATGGTGAGGATATCGATACTGGACTGATACTGATAGTGATAGTGATAGCTCAGACTTCAGAGGTTCGAATCCAGCTTTTGGTAGAAATATTATCGGTGTGTATTATTAAGCTTTGAGAGAATTGCCCTGTCGGCTGTCTCTATTGGATTATCAATAAAACCCAGCTGGCTCTGTAACAACCTACATACAGTAGAAGTTGAGGAGAATGTACCTGTCTCACCTCGTCTGGTTTCCAGGTGTTGCTAGTCCACCATGTTATCATCGGCACCCTGAACAAATTATTACAAATTGCTTCCCTGATTGGCTGCTGGGAAAGCAAAAGCAAACCGCACATAGCATAACCCTCGCTCTGGGCCTGCTTCTGCAGCATCGATGAGGGTATGTAGAGGGTATGCTACATCGATGATGATTTTGATGGGCCAAACGGTCTCCTCTTGTGTCCAAGTTCCTTGTAATGCAACAAGGGAGCATGCTGATGCTTTCATCGTGGTTATTTTTGTTTGTACATTTTCATTTATCGTAACTCCATTTATTTTGAAGAGCAGACTGCGTAAGATTAGTGCAGCCAGATCTAGAATATGCTGAATGGCAGACAGACAAATCTTGAATAAACTTATAGTCGTGCGTTTCGTTGGAGTTGCCTGGTACGAGTCCGGAGAGTCGCCTCAATGCAACCGCAATGGTCAGCTGAGTTGGTGGTCCCGGGTCGGGTTATGGCCTTTGCACTTTCCATACCGTACCCGTGGGACCGTCAAATCAGCCAAGCGCTATGCTAATGGGTGCCATACGTCTCATCTCTAATTAGGCTAAGTGAGGCCAAGGGGAGCATGATACGGACTTCATATACAGCGTTGGTAGCCGTTGCCAATTCACCCTCACCGGGCTTTCCTCAATTACTAATGAGTGACCACTACAACCCAAATTCACCCCAAGACCAGGTATATTTAATTACAACAAGAATGGTCACGGGGGAGGAAATACAAAGAAGCAACCAATAACAATTATCAACAAATAAAACGCATTACGCCCACGGACCAAAAGACAAACGGGAACCTTAAGTATTTATGCTTTAACCTAGGCTCACATTCATACCACTGTAGAGAAGACAATAGAGGGAATTCACAGGACAGAAATATTGAGTGATGCCAAAGAGGACGCCGCAGGACTTGCAGGAGGCACGAGCAGGAACCGAGGCTGTTGGCAGCTATGAAATCTGCCTTTTCTGTAGCTGTGTCCACGTGCCATCAGATGCCTGTGAGGAACCTGAAGAGGCACATGGAGTTAATGTGATCGGAAATGTGTTGCTCTTGACTTGCGCAGCGCATGCCGGATTGGACTGGTGTGAAATCGCGCACTTGGGCCCTCCTCTTTAGGCCCATTTACGATGCTTTTGGGATAGCAGGTTGGCTTATGCTGACAGGATCGTATGTTCGATAATAATCATTGGTCTGGTCTCTATGATAAAACAATTAAATGTGTCTTGCACTGAATGTATCTATGAGAGTTGACAGATCTGTATAGCAGACTGTTGTAGAAAACCGTATTAACATTATAAATCAGCGTTGTGATTCAATTGTAATGACTATAGGTGTTGGAAGAGAATATATTATCTGTGTTCTCCATTATGATATCCACCAAACATGCCTACAATAGCATTCACTGGACAAGAAGTGTGCATTTTCCTGTTTCCCATACAGATAATGTGCTGAGTTTGGCACAAGAAGCCCAAGACGCTCAGGAGAGCCAGGAAGCTAACGCTGAACCTCCGGCTAAGACACCCTCAACACTCTGGCGGCCTTTGCCCCCTTTGCTTCCAGCAGAAAGTGGAGAATGTTCTAACTCTTTACATACACCTGCGTCCCTCGATGTCTTTGTTTCAACAACTCTCACAGACAATCACATCTCGAAAGAATCTATTGAACCAAAAGCTAGCTCCGATTGTTCAAATGCACAAACACCATTGAACTGTAATGTTTTACCTGAGTCGGCGGACCTCGAGCTTCCCATGGACTCATGCGTTTCGGACTCCCGATTCTCGCATGGATCTTCACTTCAGAGCACTTCCCCGGACACTGCCTCTCCTGACTGTTTAACTCCTACATCGACCGACCTTGTTACTGTGATGCTTCATACGGTGGCGAAGTCAGGCCTGACTGTGAGGAGTCAGCAGCGAGGTGAGCCAGATCTAACGATGGATGAGGCAGAGGCCACTCTGCGGGACTTGTACAAATCGCACCCAGGCGTTTTCCTGGAGCGCTACCACACGGTACTTGGGAATGAGCATGCTGCCTGTTTCATTGAGCACCCATCTGCTGATTCATTTCAGGTATATATCTACCTGTTGCTGCATTCCTCACTTTTAATGCTTTATATTTTTATTTCTGTCCACAATATCTCCTTACATGTATCCAGGGGTCTTGCTGCTACTCCCAACATGTCAGTTCACACTCAGACAAGATTATTAACACTAGAAACTAATTTTGTGATGACAATTATTTATGAAATGTGTCTTATAATTTTGATACAATTGTGGAAAAAAAGGAAAAATAAAGAAGAATAAAACTGACAGAAGAAGACAGACAGACAGACAGAAAGAAGACAGACAGAAACTGACAGACAGAAGAAGAAGAAAAATAAAATAAAGAAGAACACTGACATGTTTTAAATACATCTTATCAGATAGTCCTGTCAAAATTCAAATCTTAAAAACTTCTGTTTAACAAAAGTGTAATAATACAGCAAAGTAATTGTTTTTGAACTGGTATGGGAAATAACATTTGTCAGGAATTTGTCTTGCATGAAAAATAGACTAATAAATAGCTTTTCTTTTGAATGTGATAGTTGTTTTATAATCATCTTCAAGACCGAATACTTTGCATGACTATCATTTGGCTTAATAATTTAAGATCACAGGGCACGATAACATTGATTTCCTTGTTTTGTATTTGAGGTTTCCAAACCAGTGTGGTTGGAAGTTTGATGTTCTTTTTTTCTTCTTAATCATATTATTGTTATTATTATTCTTCTTATTATTATTATTCTTACGAGAAGCACCCGCTCCTTACGGGAGCCATCAGAGGGGTCATGTTATTATCTTTATGATTAGTAATAACATTACCACCCTATGGGTGATCTTGTTCCAAGCGTGCAACATGTTATTTCAACACGTCCCTTTATTTGAGCAGTGTATTGGCAACAGACTGCTGCCTCAATCACTTCCGAAAATAAAATTAACTCCGTATACGTTATAAAACGTTATAAAATTAACCCTGGTGTTGGGCTAGCGGCTAGGGTGCCGGCTTAGGATCCTAGGATCCTGGGTTCGAATCCCGGTCAATCGCTGAATTAACGCCAGGGGGGGTGACTCAGCCTGTCATCCTTCCGAGGTCAGCAAATTGAGTACCAGTTCATTGGTAATTCCCTGCTTGTCGTTAAAGGCGGCAAAAAGGGTTGGCGTCAGGAAGGGCATCCGGCCGTAAAACATTGCTTCAAAAAGGGGACCGAAAAAACAACAACCACAGTTCCCGAAAAAGGCCAACCCCCGCTTGCGGGGGAAAAAATGGCCTCTAAAGGTGTTTTTTAAATTTATTTATACATATATGAAGCGAAAGCATGTGTACTGCTTATGTTCATATATCTATATATATAAAACACAGTTTGTGTGTGTGTGTGTGTGTGTGTGTGTGTGTGTGTGTGTGTGTGTGTGTGTAATGTTACCGATAGACTCCTAAACAGAGAGGCTTACGTGCTTGATATTTGACATAGACATGGCCATTGAGCATGGGACGAACATGGCCATTGAGCATGGGACGAACATGGCCGAACTCAAAATATTTGACGATCCATATTTTTTATTCATATTTACCTCAGCGCATTTCAGCGAAGTACCCGCTAATCTCAGCCGGTTCCAGAGCAGCTCGCTGATTCGCTCAGAGCGATCACGTGATGTTCCATTCCCGCCGCCAGACTGATTCGCTCAGAGCGATCACGTGATGTTCCATCCCGTCACACGTCACTTCACCTTTTATGCGATCGTGTTTTGTATCGATTTTGTGCGATATGAATTAAATGTCTTTGAAACAGCTGTGAAACGTCTTTCCACAACCCTTCCGTAACCGATTGGAGCACGCGAAGCGAGTTGGTCGAGTCGTGCTGACCAAGATGGTGACACGGCGGCTTCACTTTTCACGGAGTATGAGCGTTCTATATATTTTCAATTCAGTGCGCCCGTGATTTGTGGCATAGACATGACCATTGGGCCTTCACGGTGTAATTTGTGCGAGGCTTTTGTCCGAGTGAGCTTGAGTCGAGAGGGCGAATTTACGGGTTGGGAATGTACGGGTCTCCCTTCCCCCGCCCGGAAACGCCGGTACTGGAGGACGTCACAGGATCGGTGAGTCTCCAAAATCCGCTTCGTGCTGTTGCGAATATGCAGGACTATGTCCGATTGTTGTGCTGCTCTCCGACCATGAGAACTGCAACGTCATTGTTGACTGGCCATCCCCTTCCCTCCCCCTTCCCCCTCCCCCCTCCGTCCCCCCTTCCCCTCCACCCTACCCCCTCCACCCTACCCCTCCCCTTCTCCCCTCCCCCTCCCCTTCTCCCCTCCCCCTCCATTTTCCCCCTCCCCCTCCATTTTCCCCCTCCCTTTTCCCCCTCCCCCTTCCCCCTTCCCCCTCACCCCTCCCCCTCCCTTTCCCCCTCCCCCATCCCCCTCCCCCCTCCCCTCCCCCTTCCCCCTCCCCCCTCCCCCCTCCCCTCCCCCCTCCCCCTCCCTTCCCCCTCCACCCTACCCCTCCCCTTCTCCCCTCCCCCTCCCTTTTCCCCCTCCCCTCCCCCACCCTTCTCCCCTCCCCCACCCTTCTCCCCTCCCCCCTCTTCTCCCCTCCCCTCACCCCTACCCTCTCCCCTTCCCCCCTCCCCTTCCCCCCTCCCCCCTTCGGCCCCTCCCCCCTCCCCCCTTCGGCCCCTCCCCCCTCCCCCTCCCTCCTCCCCTCCCCCCTCCCCCCTCTCCCCCCTCCCACCCCCTCCCATCCCTCACCCTCTCCATCCCCCCCCTCTTCTCCCCTCTCCCCCTCCCCCTCGCACTCTTCTCCCCTCCCCCCCGTTCCCCGCCCCTCCCCTCCCCTCCCCCCCCGTTCCCCTCCCCTCCCCTCCCCTCCCCCCCGTTCCCCTCCCCTCCCCTCCCCCGCCCGGCAATGCCGGGTACTTCTGCTAGTACTCGTATATAACACATTGTGGTTATATAGCTCAGATAATTACCTCCGCTACCAAAAGTGGGTGGAGGTTATGTTTTCACCTCTGTCTGTTTGTGAACAGGATATCTGAAAATGTTGTTGACGGTTTCGGCCGAAATTTAGTGGAGAGGTTGTGTATGTGACAAGGCCAAAACTATTAGATTTTGGTGAAGATTGGGATCCAGATCCATCCATATACTAGAATTTTTAAAGTAGTTATTCACCATTTAGAGATAGGGCCAAAAACGATATGTAGCAGAATATCTCAAAGTTGTGGAAGGATTCGGATGAAATTTTGTGGACAGGTCGAATGTGTGATAATGAAGAATTGCTTCCATTTGGGTGAAGATTCGAATCTGGATCCAGATCAGAGAATGCTTTAAATGGTTCTTCACCATTGAGTGATGGGGTTAAACCAATATATAACACGATATCTCAAAGTTATGGACTGATTCGGACGAAACTCGGTGGACAGGTTGGCTGTGTGGCAAGGACAAATTTACTTTTAAATGGTTCTTCACCATTGAGTGATGGGGCCATTAACAATATACAGCATGATATTTAGAAAACGTTGTGGATGGATTATGACAAAACTAGGTGGACGAGTTGTTTAGGCGACAAGAACAAGCCGATTAGTTTTTGGCTCAGGTCTGAATCCAGATCCGGCCTATCGGTGGGATACAAAATGTAACTGTTCAGCCTCGCGGAGGTATGTGTTCTACAGAGTGCCATTCTAGTTCGAATTGCACCCATCCAACCCCCAAAAGGAAGGAAATGATGTTGAGAGGGTGAGGGGGACAGGGATTTTTTTTTTTTTCAAAACTTGATGGAATCAAATGAAACTTGCACATGCACAACTTCAGGGCACCCTCATTGATCCCTGAAAGTTTAGCTTCCTATGTCAAATCCTCTCAGAGTAAATGATGCATACATACAAATACACTTCCTCCATTCAAAATATACAGGGTGATTCACATACGACGTACTATTTTGTTTTTGAATAACTCTGTGTTGCGTGAACCGATTTACTTGTAATTTGCAGCACTTATAGACAAATGTGCCCCATTTATTATGTGAAAATTTCATTAAAAAATATTTGATACGAATTTAGTTATGGGTCTCGATATGGCGGCCGTCATTTTAGAACACTCGGAACAGTTTCTGCTTGTATTCGAGCATGGTTTTCTGCCGCATTTCATCGGTGATCTCCTAGAAGGCATTCCTGATGCGGTGCTTGAGTTCCAGCAAGTCTCTTGGTCGAGTCGTGTACACTTTGGACATTGCATGGCAGCACCCAGCTTCGACCAAACTCCGTTCGAAGACGTCGTTTCACTTTGATTAAGCTTTTTGTGGCCTCATACCAGGTTGCACTTTTGCACGCTCCTGACTGTTGTAACTTGCCATTCTTGCTGATTTTTTCTTTACATTATGCTGCTAAAAAGTCTAAAGCTGACTCTAAGACCAGTTCCATAATTATCAACGTTTAAGAGCAATTTCATCGACATGTTAATCGACATGTCATGTCATGGCAAGAGGTCAGGCTGTTTCCCATCATCAAAAATGACTGCCGCCATATCGAGACTAATAACTAAATTTGTATCAATTATTTTTTAATGAAATTTTCACATAATAAATGGGGAACATTTGTCTATAAGTGCTGCAAATTACAAGTAAATCGGTTCACACAACACAGAGTTATTCAAAAACAAAATAGTACGTCGTATGTGAATCACCCTGTATTATTATTATTATTATTATTATTATTATTATTATTATTCCACCTTATATTGTGACACCTTTTCTCAGAGACCGCTATGCTGAGAAACTTGAAACTTCACAGGGTTGTCACAAGTCACAAGATTTCATGTATGTCCTTCAATGAAGCTGATTGGTCCAATGGCTTGGTAATCATTTTTGGGTTTCTGAATTTTTTTCAAACACCTCCCAACTTGGACTGTCCAGTTCCCATCGATGATGTATCGGAAGTTTCATACTGAACTGATTGTCCCATTGATGATGTACCTAAAGTATCATATTGATCAGAGACGTTTCAAGTTTATAGAGAATATGTGTGTCTGTGTACATAATAATGGCAGTTACTGTCCAATCGAACTTCAATTTTAGACATCGGGATTTTGAAAAATGGTGTGTATATATTAGAGACTAAACTAGTGTGTCGAGGTTATATACTAAACTGGTGTGCGTAATGGGTTAGAGACCCATTATGCACACCAGTTTAGGATATAACCATAATGGGTATACTTGTTTGTGTAGGTTGACTAAACTGGTGCATATGGTCTGTTGGAAACAAAATTGGTGTGTATAATAGGTTAAAATTTAAACTGTGTATAGGACAACTATAAACTGGTGTATATAATCTGCTGGAAACTAAACCGGTATGTTTAATTGGTTGGAGATGCCACTGGTGTGTATAATTGGTTAGAGACTAAACTGGTGTGTACAGGTTATAGGCTATTGCGATTGAGATTAATATTTGTGAACATATCCTATGAATCCTTTCTTAGATGTAACTAAGAGTAACTGAGATGCCTATTTCAACAAGAAAGCAAGTTGATAGCTTTGCCAGTTTTTACAATGCTTAAATTTGAATGTTTTGTGGTTCCCTCTTTCAACTGCGGATGTTATTTCTTGGAAGCCTTGATATTTGCTCGCAACTGTAGTGTTTATTTGTTATTTGATCAACATCATAACTTGCAGTGCCAGAGGTATACAAGTTCAACCTGCTTTGGCTGTGCAGCCAAAGTAATCTCTTTTTACTCAAGAGTCGCAAACTTTATTTGAGGAAAATATTCAACTCGTCTAGTTCAGCCAAATATGAGAAATAACCGAAAAGCTGTGTTGTGCTTGTGAAACATGAATTGCTGAATGATGTATATAATCCCACCCTATGGGCTATGTGTATTTCAACAAGAAAAGCAGGTTTATGCTTTTCGAACACAGTTTGGCGCGAACAAAGTCAAAAAAGTGTTTTGAGGATAGCCCCATCCAATTTTGTAGCCCACCATCTTGCTTCAAGTTCAAGACACCTCTCAGTTTATTTTTGGTGTGCAGGTGAAGTTTTACTTGGATGTTATGAGAAAACGTGCCACGCAGCGTGCTCATACAACTGTACGAAACAGAAGGTACGTTTAACAGAGGTACCAGACTTGTTCCAATTGGTGGATTTTCACCTTTTTCCCCCTCTATGTTAATCAATATTTCAAACGTTTTTTTTCTTCATTCATGGCATCACTATCAACTGGAAAGGCCGAGAGGTTACTGAGCATACTCTGATGCTGGGATCCAAAGTCTGAATCTCATATATACTTTACTATGTTGATTTTTCCATTGTCCATTAATATCCTTGTGATATCATGTGAAATTACAATATACTGATGTTTCGTCGTTTTCTTGTTGGCTTATAACAGGTGCAAACTCTACCAAGAGCCTTCAATCACTGTGGAAAATTTATATAAATGTAGTTTTCCTCATTTCAGGAGGATTTTAAGCTGTCGTTGCACAACAATGTCACCAAGGCTCTTGGTAAAAAGCAAGATGGCGGGCTACAAACCTCTCAACCTATTTAGCTAAACCTAAGTTAGCTAAACCATTTTGAAAGATGTATTTTACAATGCAGATCATGTATACCACTTACATTTTTGCATTTTTCTTACTGGACAGTACAATTAGCCATTTGACCCATTGTTACCTCTGCCACATAAGGTGGATGGAGGTAATGTTTTCACCCCTGTCTGTTTGTCTATGAGCAGGATATCTCAAAAAGTTAGACAAATCCACACGAAATTTGGTGAACATGTGTGTGACAACGACGAATTTATTAGACTAGTATACCCGCAGACTCCGGGAGGGGCAGGAAGGGTCATTATTCTTCGGGATATATAGATTACAGTCGATCTATGGGCGAGTCTTAAGAACATTGGGTGTGTGTTCATTTACCAAGTTTCTTGTGAAGAGATCGCCAAGTGGTTTAAGCATTTGAGCAAGCACTCCATTCAAAACCGTTAAGGAATGGCTAGCTTGACAAGCGCTGGCTAGCTGCTTGGTAAATGAGCACTTCCTCCCTTTCAGTTTCGTATTAAACAGCGGGAGCGAGTTTCAGAAGTTCATGACGAAAAATGTCACGGTAGCGGCAGAAAGGGCCAAGTTATTAACCTAACATTTGTGGGTTATATAGAGTACAGTAGATCTTCGCTCAGTTCTGTAAGTAAACCTTACTTCACGGATGTCGGGATTCCTCCAAATTTCTTCATTTAGTGTTATAAAGAGCATTAGCGATTGTTTAAAAAGCTAAGCATACATGTTTGTGGCGTATAATATTTTACTTCCTGTAGAAGCCGTTGCTCCCACGGAAACGCCATTATAACTATAAGCTATTTATACACGTTACCACTGCGGGGAAAACGCCTTGGGGAAGTGGGACATTATTAGTAGTAATATTGTTTTGTAATAACATTAACAATAGCGATTATCATTAATTTTGTTATTAAAAGCGTCTTTGGAAAAACGCCACGATAAATCTTCTTTGGAAATACGCCACAATAAAGCTAATTTAACATTTATATACACTTCAACGTGCAACCCCATTGACGGCAATGGCGGGCAAACTCGCGGGGGGGAACCCTCTTTGGAGAGGGGGGAAAATGCATGGCTACAACCTTCATTGTGTAACCCTTCGCCATCCTGTCAAGTTTGGTTGAGATTGGATAAGTAACGACAGAATGTATTGGCGTCAAAAATTCATCAGACAGACAGACACAAATGGCGTATTTTAGTATGATTTTGGTGAAGATCCAGATCCAGATATTAGCATTCTTTAAGTGATTCTTCACCATTGAGAGATTAGGGCCAAAACGATACATAGCTCGATATCTCAAAAAGAATTGGACGGATTCAGACAAAACTTGGTGGACATGTTGCGTATGTGACAAGGACGAATTGTGTCGATTTTGGTGAAGATCCCAGATGCAATTTTTTTTTTCCCCCCAAGTGATTCTTCATCATTTTGATGGGGCCAAAAACGATATAGAGCATGGTATTTTAAAAGGTCATGGACGGATTATGACAAAACATGGTGAAAGAGTTGGGTAGGTGAAATTAACAAGTTTATTAGATTTTGGTTAAGGTCCAGAGGTAGAACCAGCCTATCGGTGGGCTACAAAACATAAACTGTTCAGCCTGGTGGAGGTATTCACTCTACCGAGTGCTATTCTAGTTTGGTCATGCTCTTATAGTTAGCAATTTGAGCACAGTTAAGCTGCTTTTTTCTGTGCACATCATAATCCTGTTCAGGTACGCAGCGCTGCGTGCATTGGTGAACGAGGGTGATTACTTCAGTGAGCGAAACATGAGAGAACGAGACCCACTGCTCTTCCAGCAATATGTGGGACGCTTTCTCTCAGATGAGCAGCTTGTGGCAATAACCAGAAGTGGGCAAGATGGCCAGCCGGCCTTCCTTTCCGATGTTCTACTGGACACCTACCAGGAGGTTGAGATCCGTCAGAGGCTGAAGCAGCAACAAGATGAGGAGAACGGCATGATGGAAATAGAAGAAGAGGATGAAGAAGAGGAGATCAATGTTCATGGAACTGAGGATTCCTTTAAAAAAGGTGAGCTTACTGGAAAATGTAACATTCTACATGATGTGTGGTGCAAGTATTCCTGTGTCTCTTCACTTTAAATGATGTACATGATGTGCAACTAATGTTTGGGGGCGACATAACGTCGATTAATGCTCCGATGCGTATATCAGCTGGAGCGAACAACTGGAAGTTGCTTCATACAAATGAGACTATTACAAATGTTCTCTGCACTTTAAAAGCTACAATCAACTGTTCCCATCATCATTTCTTGGAAACATGCATCATGACTAATATCCTACCAGGCTGTTTGCTCATCTTGTCTGAATGTATACATTGAGTCATCAGTCTTTCATATATCCTTCGGTGTGCAGCCAGGCTAAATGCTATTTTGTCCTTCTTCATATTTATGTCACACTCTTTGGTATTCACTCCCCTTGACTTTTTCACATTTTTTTTTGTGTTACAGCCTGAATTCAAAATGGATGAAATTGAGATTTTCTGTGACTAATCTACACATAATACCCCATAATGTCAAAGTGGATTTTTGTCTGAGAAAATCTTACAAATTAATTAAAAATGAAATACAAGAGTATCTCATTTACATAAGTATTCAACCCCCTGAGTCAACACTTTGCCGAAGCGCCTTTGGCAGCGATTATAGCTTCGAGTATTATTGGGTACTAGCCGAAACCCGTGGAACATCCACGGAAGGGAGGATGTGGTGTATGGATAGAGTGTACCATTATGGATGGCACAGGGGATTTGCTTGTCCGAGTAAGAGTTAGGAAGAAAGATGAGAATGAAGAGTGCGTATATGAACAACGATCGCCGACACCGGCACAAATGCATGCTCTGGATTGTCCACTCAGTGGACGGCTTGCTTTCGCCTTCGCCTGTCCAATCAGTGGACGGCTTGCTTCGCCTTCGCCTAGCAGACGCCAATACGATGGCGTCGTATCGGCAGTTAATCGGATGCTTTTGGGCCCCAACGTCGGCTAATTCAGATTTTTCGAGTATGGCTGTAGGTGATAAACAAAGAGCGCGGTTCGTAGATCGTAAATCCATTAGTGCCGTGGGCATCGGGTCACTGGGTGCGGCGTAAAAGGGATAACAAAGTCGAGTCCTTACGCTATTGTAACGAATTTGAGAAGTGTAACGGTTTTGAAGAGTGTAACAATTTTGGAGGAAGTGTAACGAATGTGAAAAGTATGGTTTTGTTGTGTGTAACACCCTCGTAATGTAAATAATGGTCGCAGCCGTCCTCCTAGTTAATTCCATGAAACTTACACACAGGCCACGATATATCTTTTTAAATAGTTTATTTCCTTATTCCATGTAGGCTAAATATGTGTTTCCCACTAGATTGACTCTGCATTGTATCAAACGAAATAAGCGTAGGCCCCTTTCAATTTCCCCAATCATCTCCGCTCTCCAAAGTTCCTTTCAAAAGCGGTGCGAGTGGTGTTCAATCCCGCAAGCCGCCATTGCCCATGTGCTCATCTCGGAGAAGAGGGGGGTAGGAGCCGCCAACTCACAGGCGTGGCACGTCGTCATGATCAAAGGAGGAATCGGACAGCCCTAACAGCCAACCAGCACCGCGGTTAGCGACCCGGTAGGCGTGCCCTCGCAGCCGGCGGCTTGATTCCGCCCCGAGTAATAAAAGCGACTGGAAGGGACTGCTTCGGGAGATGAGAGAAGCGATGACATGCGAGAGGAGCTGTGAGCTGAGCTGTGAGCTGTGAGATGAGAGACGCTCCAAGCCAAAAAGGAGAGGTACTTGGAGAGGAAACCAGCTTTGGAGAGACGCGCTGAGAGGAGGGAGACGGCTCCACCAGAAGGAGAGGAGCAGGTGTGACCGAGCCAGCGCGTGACGTCTACAGCATCAGCAGCGTCGACGCGACCGAGGGTTTTCCCGCCAAAAACGCGAAGAATTGGGAGCTGCTACCTCCAGCCCTGCCGGTTGCAGGGACCTGACCCTGCCTCCCTCTCCAGCAACCCACCTCCGCCATCCCTGCCTGCAATTTCCCCCGTGTAAGTGTGAACGTCGTCTGTCTTGAATGTTGTCCTGGGGTTAAGTAAATTGAATAGTATAAGTTAACGATTCACTGTGTGACTGCTTCTTCCATCCATTGCTTGTGTGTGTATAATAAATCTGTTCTTCCTCCGTACTCTGTCTTCTTCTCTTTTCCTTCTCTTTCGGTCGCTTTAGAGGTTTCCCGATTGAATATCTGTGGTGCGATCTGGTCAACGTTGGGGGAGTCGGGCCAATTGGGGATCCTGTAACGGTCGCGGTTGGACCATCCGCTCGGCCCATCATAACATCTAAACCGCGATCCGTAACAATTGGTAGTCAGGAGTTGGGATTCGAACCTGGGACTAAATTTATTTAGCCCAAATTTTGGACACCAATTGTACTATTGGCCGTAACAATTGCTGTCTGGGAGTGGGATACGAGGCCCGAACCAAATTTTTAAAACGTGTAGAAAAAAAATTTGGTCAAAATTACGAGCTGCCGAAATTGCGTTGTTTTATAAAACCCGAATTTTGAGATCGCGCCATGGACAATCAAGGCGATCGGATGTCGGTGGGGGAGATAGAGGGGTTAGGAGTAACCCAGGATCAAATGGAGGGGAGCAATGAGGAGGTGGTTGAGGGGGTATCAGACGCACAAAATGGCGTCCTCGCGCACATGGTTAATGCGGCACCAAATTTAGCCGCGCCCGTGGTCGCGGCAGCCGAGCCAGAGATGCCGGAGTACATGCGATTTGTTATGGCCCAAATCATGGCGGGAATGAAACGGGAGAATGACGGTCTTAAAAAATTGAGTGATAAAATGGAACAATGGGGAAACCAAATGGAAGCAATAACGAACGGATTGGGAAACCAAATGGAAGCAATAACGAACGGATTGGGAAACCAAATTGAAGCAATAACCAACAGAATGGGTGACCGCATGCAAAAATGTGGGGAGACCATGGATCGCATGGTGGGCGAAAGGGTCCCAGGGGTGCACGAGGAAGTAACGCGGGTCGAGAAGCGCCGGTTGAACGAAGTTGAGAAAAGCACGGGTACAATGACAGGGGTAGAAATCGCGACCCGGGGTTTGGAAAAGCCGGCGACCGCTGAGGTAGAGGAGGGTGTTTTATTAAAGCCAGCGGTCGTCGAGGAGAATAAAGAAAAAGCAGTGCTGGGAATTAAAATTGAAGAGATGACGGAGGTAGCCCGGGAATTGCAGGGAGAAATGGAATATGTACAAAATCCCTGCTCAAATCATAATGGTGTGCTCACTAACCAAATAAAGAGTTTGCAGGTTTTGGTGCAGGGAGGAAGAAGAACCCCGAAGGTGAGACGTGCTGTGTATTGTGCTGGGAGATTTTGTAAGAGGATGTTTGGCGACAAAAGAATTTTCGCGCGCTTGGGATCGAGGAGGCATCCGGGCGTTGGTGAAGGGTCCCGTGTGAGTGGAAATGGCACGCGTGTGGAAAAAAAGTGTGCGTCGGCGAGTGGGTGTGTTATAAAGTGTGGGAGTGAAACCGAGTGCGAGCGAGAATGCACGTCGGGGTGTACGGAGTGTACGTGCGAGGGTGAGAGTGACCCGGAGAGTGAGTTGGTGGTTGAGCGGGTGCGAGAATGCACGCTTGGAATGGTTGAGGGTGTGCGAGGAAGCACACCTGAGTTGGTGGTAGCGCGAGTGTGGGAGAGCCCATCTGAGCGCGTTAGTGGGTGGATGCCAGAGTGCACGCCCATGGTGAGTGTTACGGAGGACGTAACGGAGGAGAGGTGTGGACCGAGGTGTGCGAGCGGCGAGTGTGCGCGAGAGGCGTGGTTTGTAACAGGGAGTGCGTTGATGGGATGTACGGACGGCGTTGGAACGCCAGGTTTTGTGAGGGTGAAAGGGGTAGCGTATGCGTGTGAGCATGCCGGTGAAGCATCGACGGTAACCGGGTTAGCGGTTAGGGCGACGGATAGCCGATGCGAGCACTCGGGGTGCGGTGTGCTTTGTTGGGTGCGAGGCCCGGCGCGGGTCGATGCTGCGTCGCTTCTCTTCGAAGCGTCGTTGCCGATTCGGGCTTGGCCCCGCCCCGCACGGTCGAGTCCGGGCTTTGTCGGGCGAGGCGACCGGTCCGGTTCAAGGGCGAGTGGGAGGAAGCGGAACGGTGCCCCCTCGTGGGGACGGGGTTCCGACCGGGGGAGATTGAGCCATCGGGCCCGGGACCGCAAGGTGCCGCGCCGAGATGGTGCGTGGAACCTCGGCCCAACCAAACCACCTCCCTTGAACCGAAAGCCGGACGGATTCAACCTGCAGGTGACCAAACCACCCGAATTCATTGCTCGGCTTTACGAACCGAGTTTAATGATGTCACGACGCACCGAGGCTAGGATATAGTGGACTGTGATGATGGTGATAGTGATAGTGATAGTGATTTGATACGAAATTTAGAAAAGTGAATAGAATTGGCAGTAATTGGAAAATTTTTGATTTGTTGGATTTGGACGAGCGAAATTGATAGTAGGACCTCCCCGATGTGGTGGGATGGCAAATCCACCATCCCTCACAGCACAGGGGGGGGCAAAGGAGCACTAGATTATGGGGTTGATGGCAGTGAAAACTAGCCCGGGTGGGTTAGGATATTGTGTGTAGGGCCCTAGAAGATGACATTAGGTAACGTTAAGGTTAGTTAGTGACAAGGATACCTGTAGTGGGGACGCAGGTAGTTTAGTGTGGATGATAATGACGTGGGAGCGCAATAGTTTAAAGGGGCGACTGGGAAGCGCAAGTATCAGAGGGGAGTAGTTAGAGGAGATGATGCCGTGTGTTTGAGGATTGAACAGGTGTGATTGCACAGGTGTGCAACTGAACAGGTGAATGGAGCAGTGTATGAGGGAGTAGTGGTGATTGCGTGTTGTGCTGACCAAATGGTCCAGGAAGAAAGGAGGGTGCAGGTGGCACCAGGTGTGAGGGCACAGGTGTGCAACAACAGGTGTATGTGGCTGTGTGGAATAAATGGTAGTGTGGAATAAATGGAGTATTGGAATGGATGGTCGTGGAGTGAGTATGGTGGAAATTGTGGAGTGGAGTGGATGGTGCGAAGGTGTGAATGGGGGAAGAGTGGACCCCCATCACGGATACCCGGGGCGGGTAGTGTAAGTGTTAGGTAGAGGGTATAGGTAAATTGTGGTTGGATATTGGCATCTGTGGTGCGGGTGGAAGAATGGTGATTGGATGGGTGCATTAGTGTTGTGGAAATGGCTGGGCGTGTAGCCTGTTAGTGTGTGTAGTTGGTTGGGCGCTCCACCACTGTGAGGATGTCGGCCAGGTGAGGCCGCAGGTGGGCTCTGGGAGCCGGTAGTAGTTGTTGTGGATGGGGCCCGAGGATCCGGAGGACGGACCCGGGTAGCCCAGTGCCAGAGGGCACCGAGTGGGGTGACAGAGCCAGGAGGGGCTGTCCCCAGTTAGTTAGGTTAGGGTGAGGAGCAGGTAAGCTCGGGAGGCAACTACAGTGGTGGAGGTGTGCAGGTGGGTCGACCTGCTGGGAGAGCTACACGTCACAGCCCAGAAATTGTGCGAGGGCACCGGGAGATGAATCGGGGGAGTGAGACCCAAAATTGAGAAGCACCACAGTTTGGTCAATGGGAATTGGTTTTTAGAACCCATAGTGTAAGTTGGCCAATGGATTGGCAGGGAAAGACCCCGGGTAGTGTAAAGTGTGTTAAAATCATTTAGAGGATTGTTAGGATGAAGGATCTCCTCGCACCATCTGCATCCACTCACCTGAGGTGACGTACCTCCACACCATGCCATGTTTTGTTATTTTATTGTGCAGATGTTTGGAATGTGAGACGCATCATGACGTGGGTGTGACATTGTGCTTGATGTTCCATCTCTTCCTCCTTATGAGGATTGATGACGAATTGGGTGATGGCAAATTTTGGATAGTGGGATTGTGGAGACAAATTTGGTAGGGGAAATAAGGGGAAGATGTGACAGTAGCGACGGATTTGTAAAGGTGTAAATTGTTGTAAATATGGGGTAAGGGCAAGGGTAGTGTAGGTGACAGGGGGGGTGACGTACGGTAGGGACGAGTTTTTCTCACTTCGCTCTCCGTACGCACTTCACCCTGCATTGCCTTTATTGACGTGTACCCTTGTGACCTTACCCCTCGCTCATTTGCCTTCCCCCCTTTTGTCTCCCACTTGAGGACCTGTGCGCCATTGGGTGCCGAGGGGAGCGTGCGTGAGGTGGCCATTGTGCGCACGAGATTCCCAGAACCAGCATGCATTGCGTTGATGTACCACTTTATGGACCGCTGTTCTGCGGCCAAGTACCACTTGATGGACCCCAGGTTCTGGGGCAGGGCACCTCTGTTGGAGACCGGCCATAGTGGCCAGGGAATCTTGCTTGCGGACCTCGGTAAGGTGGCACCTATGCCAAACAGGTGGACCACCCTTAGTTGGCCCCTGAGGCCCTAAATAAAAATGAACACAAGTTGTGCTTTTTATTATTTCCAAGTAGGCCGCATGAAGCCAGAAGACGTCGGGAAGAACATCGGCCCAGCAGAGAAAGAGAAGACCACCACCAGTTGTTTTGTTGTGTTTATTATGAACCGTGGTGACTGTGCACCAAGTGGTGCTTTTGGTGCTTTGTGGTGCTTTTGGGTGCTTTGGTGGTATTGGTACTGGTGCATCGATGCAATGCGTGCTGTCTCCTCCCTCCCAACAGGAATTTCTTTTTCTTGTTCCCTAAAAAGAAAAAGAAAAAAACACAGGTCCTGGGTTGCGTTGTAAATAAGAAATAACGTCATTGTAAATAATGCTCCCCACCGTAAATGTATAGTTTGAGAACAATCCCGTAATTCGGTTAGCTGTGGGCTTGAGTCTGTTAGACAGGGTGCAATGCAATAGGGGGACATACTTATTTGTGTTTTAAGATTGTCACACTCAGGGTCAGGTTAATTGGAGAGGGAATTACACCTACGTGTCACACTAAGTTAAAGTTTTGTAGGCCCGAGCACGGGCCTGAAGAAAGGAGGGTGCAGTGTAACGAATTTGAGAAGTGTAACGGTTTTGAAGAGTGTAACAATTTTGGAGGAAGTGTAACGAATGTGAAAAGTATGGTTTTGTTGTGTGTAACACCCTCGTAATGTAAATAATAGTCTAGTAGGAAGACTAGGTCCCCCTGCACCCCCCGGAGATATACTTCTAATCAGTGTTTCTAGATTGGAAAAAATGTGTAGAAAATGACTAGCTATGGCCCCAAGCTGAAAAAATGTCCCACATACCATTTTTATGCAAATTACTGCTGCAAATTTTATGCAAAATTATGCAAATTTTATGCAAATTTTTGATGAGGAGTAGAGTTGAGGGGTCTTTGAGGGCTTCATCGAGGTGCTCTCGGTTGCAAGACTGGGTCATTCTGAGAAGCACAGCAGGGTCAGAGATCATGATGTTCTCCTCCTCAGTGAATCTCTCCATCAACAGCCTCTCCATTGCCTCACACACTGTTTTGAGGCAAAAGAGGGACTTTGCGTAGGCCTTTCCACTGAGAACACCTTTGAGAGATCCACTTGTTACTAGTTGTGCCTCAAAGAGAATCTCTGCATATCCAGAACCACGCATCTTGTGTCCAGTGAGCATCCCGATGTAGTTCATGGATGTGTGGAAGGGTCCAATCGTTACTACATGACTAGCAAATTCATTTGGCCAGCGCCAGATGATGGGAAGGGCTTTCATGCAGACACCCAGATCAAATGTATTCAGGACCCATCTCTGACCCACCTCAGCAGTTGCTGCCTCGGAACGCTTCAGTAGCTCACGAACAACTGCGTTGTCTGTGATCGGTCTGTGCCTGGTGCCTGCATGGCATGGCAATGGCCTGCAGCCTGTGCCTGGGCTAGGGGGTTTCACCTCTGCAACTGGTTCTCCCCCACCCAGCAAATCAACAGTCGACTACTGCACGCCTATCCACCAACCGATCACAGACAACGCAGTTGTTCGTGAGCTACTGAAGCGTTCCGAGGCAGCAACTGCTGAGGTGGGTCAGAGATGGGTCCTGAATACATTTGATCTGGGTGTCTGCATGAAAGCCCTTCCCATCATCTGGCGCTGGCCAAATGAATTTGCTAGTCATGTAGTAACGATTGGACCCTTCCACACATCCATGAACTACATCGGGATGCTCACTGGACACAAGATGCGTGGTTCTGGATATGCAGAGATTCTCTTTGAGGCACAACTAGTAACAAGTGGATCTCTCAAAGGTGTTCTCAGTGGAAAGGCCTACGCAAAGTCCCTCTTTTGCCTCAAAACAGTGTGTGAGGCAATGGAGAGGCTGTTGATGGAGAGATTCACTGAGGAGGAGAACATCATGATCTCTGACCCTGCTGTGCTTCTCAGAATGACCCAGTCTTGCAACCGAGAGCACCTCGATGAAGCCCTCAAAGACCCCTCAACTCTACTCCTCATCAAAAATTTGCATAAAATTTGCATAATTTTGCATAAAATTTGCAGCAGTAATTTGCATAAAAATGGTATGTGGGACATTTTTTCAGCTTGGGGCCATAGCTAGTCATTTTCTACACATTTTTTCCAATCTAGAAACACTGATTAGAAGGATATCTCCGGGGGGTGCAGGGGGACCTAGTCTTCCTACTAGACTATAATGGTCGCAGCCGTCCTCCTAGTTAATTCCATGAAACTTACACACAGGCCACGATATATCTTTTTAAATAGTTTATTTCCTTATTCCATGTAGGCTAAATATGTGTTTCCCACTAGATTGACTCTGCATTGTATCAAACGAAATAAGCGTAGGCCCCTTTCAATTTCCCCAATCATCTCCGCTCTCCAAAGTTCCTTTCAAAAGCGGTGCGAGTGGTGTTCAATCCCGCAAGCCGCCATTGCCCATGTGCTCATCTCGGAGAAGAGGGGGGGTAGGAGCCGCCAACTCACAGGCGTGGCACGTCGTCATGATCAATGGAGGAATCGGACAGCCCTAACAGCCAACCAGCACCGCGGTTAGCGACCCGGTAGGCGTGCCCTCGCAGCCGGCGGCTTGATTCCGCCCCGAGTAATAAAAGCGACTGGAAGGGACTGCTTCGGGAGATGAGAGAAGCGATGACATGCGAGAGGAGCTGTGAGCTGAGCTGTGAGCTGTGAGATGAGAGACGCTCCAAGCCAAAAAGGAGAGGTACTTGGAGAGGAAACCAGCTTTGGAGAGACGCGCTGAGAGGAGGGAGACGGCTCCACCAGAAGGAGAGGAGCAGGTGTGACCGAGCCAGCGCGTGACGTCTACAGCATCAGCAGCGTCGACGCGACCGAGGGTTTTCCCGCCAAAAACGCGAAGAATTGGGAGCTGCTACCTCCAGCCCTGCCGGTTGCAGGGACCTGACCCTGCCTCCCTCTCCAGCAACCCACCTCCGCCATCCCTGCCTGCAATTTCCCCCGTGTAAGTGTGAACGTCGTCTGTCTTGAATGTTGTCCTGGGGTTAAGTAAATTGAATAGTATAAGTTAACGATTCACTGTGTGACTGCTTCTTCCATCCATTGCTTGTGTGTGTATAATAAATCTGTTCTTCCTCCGTACTCTGTCTTCTTCTCTTTTCCTTCTCTTTCGGTCGCTTTAGAGGTTTCCCGATTGAATATCTGTGGTGCGATCTGGTCAATGTTGGGGGAGTCGGGCCAATTGGGGATCCTGTAACGGTCGCGGTTGGACCATCCGCTCGGCCCATCATAACATCTAAACCGCGATCCGTAACACTATTATTATATGGATGTCTGTATTTACTTTGCACTTCTGTATTTGGGGTTCTCCCATTTTTTCTTGAAGATTTGCTCAAGCTCTGTCAAGTTGGATGCAGAGCTTCGGTGAACAGCAATCTTCAAGTTTTTCCACAGATTCTCAATGGGATTCAAGTCTGGGCTTTGGCTGGGTAACTCAAGGACTTTCACGTTCTCGTTCTGAAACCATTCCAGTGTTGCTTTGGTTGCATGCTTGGGGTCATGGTCCTGTTGGAACGTAAATCTTAGCCGCAGTCAAAGGTCTTTTAACTCTGAAGCAGGTTCTCCTCAAGGATTTGTCTGTATTTAGCTCCATTAATTGTTCCCTCTATCCTGACAAATCTCCCAGCCCCTGCCACTGAAAAGGATCTTCAAAGCATGATGCTGCCACCATTATGCTTCAGTAGCGATTGTGTTAGATAGGTGATGAGCTGTGCTTGGTTTCCACCAGACGTAGCGCTTTGCATTCAGACCAAATAGTTTAATTTTCGTCTCGTCAGACTACAGAATATTTTGCCTCATGCTCTGAGTCTTTCACATGCCTTTTTGCAAACTCCAGGTGTGCTGTTATGTGCCTTTTTCTCAGGAATGGCTTCCATCTAGCCACTCTCACATAAAGCCTAGATTTGTGAAGTGCTGCAGAGACTGTTGTCCTTCCAGCAGGTTCTCCCATCTCAGCCAAAGAACTCTGTAATTCTGTCAGTGGCCAGTGGTCATTGGGTTATTGGTCACCTTCCTGACTGGGAATTGGGCTGACAGGATGGCATAGAGGTACGCACACTCGTCTCTCAGCAGTCTAGCCTGGGTTTGAATCACCACCAAGCTATAAACTCTCATCTGGTCCTTCTTCCCGGTTGCTCAGTTTTGTCGATGGCCAGCTGTAGGAAGAGTCTGGGTCATTCGATATGCTTTCCACTCCTTAATGATGGAGCTCACTGTGCTCTTTGGAACTTTCAACACGATATAAATTGTTTTATACCCTTGCCCAAATCTATGCCTCCTCACAATTCTATCTCGGAGTTCTATGGACAGTTCCTTGGAGTTCATGGTAGAGTTTCTGCTCTGACATGCACTGTCCAATGTGGACCTTATATAGAAAGGTGTGTTTATTTCTGAATCATGTCCAATCAATTGACTTGGCCACTGGTGGATTCCATTCAAGTTGGAGAGACATAAAGGATGATCAAAGGAAATTGGATGCACCTGAGCTCAATTTTGGTGTCATAGCAAAGGGGTTGAATACTTATTGACTGAAGACGTGTCATCTTTTCATTTTTAATTAATTTGTGAAAACCTCTTCTTTTTTTTTTGTTACTATAAACAACTAACATCTACTAAAAGACGACAGGACACCCAGTTTAAAATCCATCCGAGGGATGGTATACACCACACCATGATGAATCAACATAACTGTGAAACAGTTTATCGCTGGGTCAGGATTTCAACCCAGGCTAGACAGCTTAAAAATGAGTGTGCATAGCTCTGGGCCCTCCTGCAAGCCCTGAAAAAACAACATAGCATCAGCTATATTGATGACTAGCAGGAGTACCCGGCGTTTCCGGGAGGGGGGTGGGGGGAGGCAGGAGAGAGATGGGTGAGGAAAGGAGTGGGTGGAGTGGAAGGGGGAGGTGAGGGGAGAGGGAGGGGAAACATGTACTACATATACATATTTTGGGGGGTGGGGTGGCTTTGACAGGCTCCTACGTTTTGGGGGAGGGGCGGAAGGGAAGGAGGAAAAATGTTCCCGTGCAACGAGTACTTCATAACCTGTGTTGCCCAGGTAAAAAAGGAAATTGTAATACCTTCTCCCACCATCACCAGGTGGTGCTACGTGATACACATTTACATCGAGAATTTATTTCCCTACCCCAGTCCCCTACACCCCCGAATGAGGCCGTGGCCACATAGCCTATGTTACCCCCCAGACAAAGTTGTATTTGTATCCTGAGTAAAGTATATAAGTGTTTATAGCTGGAGTACCTGACGTTGCTCAAGCAAAATAGAAACATTAACATCTATCTATAATTCCAGTAATCTCTGTGTGTCTGTGTGTCTGTGTGTCTGTGTGTCTGTGTGTCTGTGTGTCTGTGTGTCTGTGACCGCTGTTTCTCGACAACCACGGGTCCGATATACTTGAAACTTGCCAGGTATATTGCTGGGGACCCGAGGATGTGCCTTTTCAAGGTTTCATATTAATCGGACAATTACTTACCGAGCTATGTCCAAAAAACGATTCAACCAATCAGAGAGCAGCGAGCTATCACGTGTGCCGAACGTGGCGATCAGACTCTGCCTCGGACGGCACATTTGACAGCGTATTCATTTATTTCACGTTGGAAAACTATGTTGCCGTTAAACTATGTTTTAAAACGAATTCAAACTGCGATTAAATTAAAACGATTCATCGTAACTGCGATTTGCGAACTTCCGGACAGTGAAGACTGTCCGGCAGCACGCTTTCCGGCAGCCAATCACAGAACGCTTTGTTGCGTAGGCGTGGCCGATGTGAGACGAGCGGAGCTGAGCGCGTTACGAGCTGACCGCCATTACGGTACGTAATTCGATTTCTTATGCGCATTATTTCTCCCAATTCAGTCAGAGCGAAGGGCGGAAGCGAAGAGCGTTGTTTTTTTTGTTTACGGGCGTACGGGCGGGGTAGAGCGTACGGGTAGCGTTTTTTTTTTTTTTTGGCAAGGAACGGGCACCCACGTACGGGCAATGCCCTAGTCTATCTATAATTCCAGTAATCTCTGTCTGTACGTTTGTTTGTCTGTGACCGCTGTTTCTCGACAACCACGGGTCCGATATACTTTTAACTTGCCAGGTATATTGCTGGGGACCCGAGGATGTGCCTTTTCAAGGTTTCATATTAATCGGACAATTACTTACCGAGCTATGTCCAAAAAACGATTCAACCAATCAGAGAGCAGCGAACGATCGCGTGTGCCGGCGTTGCGAATGGACCAAACCATTCCATGTAAATAGAGGGGGGGGTTCTGTGGTCGTTGCGAATGGACGAAACCATTTCATGTAAATAGAGGGGGGGGATTGTCACTGTACTCGCAAGCCGTTCGCCGTTCGCTTTGGCGTTGCGAATGGACCAAACCATTTCATGTAAATAGAGGGGGGGGATATAATTTTAGATAGATATATAGTACGGGCATAAATATAGTACGGGCATGCCCTAGTATTTGAAATGAGGGTAAATAATGGAAAAGCAATTGCATCCAAATCAGAATCCATCACAAATATGAAATCATCATTTCACCTTTTCGTTGAATATATGCTGGTGAATGTGCCGTTCATCACGTTTCTGAGTTAAGTATGATGACATTTAGGAAGAAGAAGGTTTACGACCAACTTCGACCACTTCCGGAATTGTTTTATTATTTGTGTTCAAATGTCTGGTGATTGTTTTGAATTTATTTATGTGAATGTGTACTTGTATATAACTGTCATTAATCAAAAAGGCTTAGATTAAAAAAAAAAAATCCAAAGAAAACTAACTTTCTTCTCTTTTTTCAACTGAACTTATTTATTATTATTTTTTGCCTAAAACACTCACTGATGAACCTCTGAAAGTTTGACGAAGATCCGTTCAGCCATCTCTGAGAAAAATGGCGGCACACGCACAGACAAACGGCTCTCTTATAGCGATGTTTACCGTGACGTCACATACCCGATCACGTGACCGCGCTCTTTGTTTTGGGTGGCAAAACACCAACCATGCTGGCCGTCTCTAAGTGGTGAAGTTTTACGATCATTGACGTGACATCATTTCAAGGACAATGCCTGTGAGCTGCTGTGTTGTTAATTGCACAAATAGATTTGAAAAGAACTCGGGAATAAGTTTCTATAGAATTCCAGAGCCACTCTCCATGTAGGGTCTCGAAACTATGTCTTTATTGTTGAAAGAAGAAGAAACCCACTATTTTGTCTTTCCAGGACGTGATCACGATAACGCGATCTCCCACGGTCATTTGAACCTCAAATAAAATTCCAATTGCAGATTTGTCAATAGATGAGGTATATTAACAAACGAATGAAACAGATTTGGTCAAATTCTGACTTTTTTAACTTGATCGCATTCGACACAAAGTTGTGAGCAACTAACGAAGAAGAAACGCACCATTTTGTCCTTCCAGGATGTGATCACTATCACACGATCTCCCGCGGTCATTTCGACCTCAAATGAAATTCCAATTGAAGATTTGTCAATAGGTGAGGTATATTAACAAACGAATGAAACAGATTTGGTCAAATTCTGACTTTTTTTTTAACTAGATCGCATTTCACACAAAGTTGTGAGAAACTAAAGAAGAAGAAGAATCGTTTGGCTTCTCAGATAAAATAAATAATTCTGTCTCTGCAATTTCAGGTTAATTTTATTTTAAAAATGGATTTTTCTGCAATCAGTGCATGGATTGACGTGTGGACGTGTGTGTGGGTGTGGGGGGGGGGGAGGGGTGTGTGTGTGTGTGTGGGGGGGGGGGGGTGGGGTTTGGTGTGTGTGTGTGTGTGTGTGTGTGTGTGTGTTAGGGGTGGGGTGTGTGTGTGTGTGTGTATCGGGGTTGTATCCATGGGGGTTGTGTCAAAGCATGTCCAATGAAAGTGGGGTTATATCAAAAGTGGGGTTGTATCAAAAGTGAGGTTGTATCAAAAGTGGGGTTGTATCAAAAGTGGGGTTGTATCAAAAGTGAGGTTGTATCAAAAGTGGGGTTGTATCAAAAGTGAGGTTGTTTCAAAAGTGAGGTTGTATCAAAAGTGGGGTTGTATCAAAAGTGGGGTTGTATCAAAAGTGGAGTTGTATCAAAAGTGGGGTTGTATCAAAAGTGGGGTTGTATCAAAAGTGGGGTTGTATCAAAAGTGAGGTTGTATCAAAAGTGGGGTTGTATCAAAAGTGGATGCGAGTAAACCGGTCATCAATGCCAGCAGTTCTAAAGTGGCAGTTCTAGTGGCAGAGTGGCAGTGGCAGTTCTTCCTTCTTCCCCACACACACCCAGGCCTCATGAGGTTTGTTGTTGAGACGCTGTGATGGTATGACTTTGCCTTTGATAAAGCAGAATGGTACATCATTCCCGATCGCATGATACCACAGTGGCTTCACATGACCACTTAAAAAAAATTGTATGCCTGTAGTGACCTGAATGCCTTCAGTGACTCCCTTGTGTAGATACCCGGTGTGTCGATCAAGCACGTGTACACGTCGCCGTAGGTCAAATCTGGCCAGCAAGATGGATTGTTTTGCCATCCTTTCAATGCAAATGGATCCGGAAGAATATCCTCACCATTCCTATAACTCAACTTCGATTTGTACCGAGATTTTGCAACAGTGTCAAGACTATTAAAATACTCCGAAACGATCACATGTCTGTCGAGCGACGCCATTGTGCAAAACGAAAACACTGCGCTTTTGCCAACCAGGCTGCTGCGCATGCGTGGATATGGTGGGTTTGTTTATAAACAGTGAACATCGCTATATAGTAGATGAAGCAACAATCACAATAATGACGATTCAAAGAAAAATGCCATAAGCTGTTAAAACTGCCTTTGGCAATAGTCAAAGTAGTCAAATAGTCAAAACGCTTGGCCTTAAGCCTTCACTAGTTCAGTTCTATAGACTGCTCCTTCAGTCCAGAATGCAAGGCCTCAGACTTCCTTCAAACTGGCAGGGAACTTTTACAAAAGTATCACAAGATCTTTAATGTCCACACATGAGCGGAAACAAAAGGAGTGTAAGCCTTCCTCGAATGGTGTCTATGGATGTTGCATCCACACTAGTGGAGTAAAGTAGCAAGGCTTTAACCATTTAACCACCGAGCCACTAATCATGCAAAGAAGCTGTTATATGATGGTTATGGGGTATGGCCCTGCACCACGGTCAAATCCTCAGGTCAGGGGTTCCTAACATTTTTCTCACTGTGACCCCATTCAGACAGCCGCAAAGTGTTGCGGTCCCAACATGGTGCACAGACGAGATCAACATTTGCCTGTCAAAATATGGCTTATAGCGATTGTTTATACTCTAAAAAAAAATATAAAAAAATTGGTCATGTTTACGGACTTGGAAATCCAGATGGGCTCGAATTGAGCATTGAAACACAGCCACTCGAAGTTTGGTTTTGTGGTGGGGATGGCACACCACATCTCAGAAGTTAGCTTTGGGGTGTTGTAGGGATGTGATTATTGGAGCATAGAGTTGAAACTCTTTTAGTGGTGACATCCCAGGGGGAAGTTTGTCTCCATAGTTTGTAGTTTCCATAGTAGTAGTAGTAGTTCCATAGTTTCCATAGTTTGTAGTTTCCATAGTAGTAGTAGTTCCATAGTTTGTCATATGTCTCCATAGTTTGTCTCCCCACCCACTCCTCCCAAACTTTACCTTTATCTTGACCTTGCTTTTCTTAATTGTTTTTTCTCTGTGTATAAATTACTGTACCCCATGAGATGTGCACCACGTACCTGTCATGAAGCAATCTCTCAAATTCTGTGACACGCATTCCAAAAGAAAATGAAGTGTTAATTGTGTTTTGACACCAACCGTTCTAGTTTCTTCATCTCATTTCTCTTCTGACATGTACTTCCTTTATCGTCCATGTTTTTTTCCCTCCTTCCTTATCTTAAGTTGACTGCGTCCCATATTTTTCTTGCCAGGTGTACTCTGGGGAGAGATGGGCATGACAAGAAGGGCAACCTGCCACACACCCAGCACAGAGGAACTTGCCCTCTTGCATGAAGAGTTAGTCAGTCAGATGCATCAGCGCTTCCTTGATGGCAAAGATGAAGATTTTGACTACAGGTGCAGCCATGGCTTTTCTATTGGTGCCTAATTTCTGCCAATCCTGGATTTTCACATGAAATAGCTGTTGGAATTTTCCATTGAACACTGAGCTGCTCTTCTTCACAAATATTTGAATGTTACTTGTCAAACAGTAGCATGTTGAGGCAGAATGACTTTTGGCAATAATAGGGCATTGTATACGTAATGTCTGTTTCCCCAGCACTGTCGACAATGGCAGCAGGTATGACAACCTGGACATCGAGGCTCAGGATGAGGAGGAGCGATACTTTGACAAGGAAGAGCCGGAGGATGTTGAAGACATGAGCGATAGAAGTTCCAGTGCAGATGATGAACAGCAACTAGGAAATAGCTTCTGGAACTAGAAGCCTTAAAATGGACTTTCTTTACCATTTTAACGCATGCGAAGGCAAGTCAGCTTGCATTGTGTTATTGTGCACTTCGTTCAGTGCACTGTGTTTGAGTGCCGTTGTTAGTTTGTCAAAAATGGCAGGTTGTTTATTTGTCGAAGACTGAGTAATGTCTTTGTAAAGCAATGCCAGTTGGAGGAAAGTTTGATGTAAACAATCGTAAATCAGTGACGTTGGCTGGGACAGAAAAAAAGTGCCGATTTACCATGAAAGGTTATTTTTATTTTGGTCTCGCAGCAACTTACCTTTTTAACTTGATATTTCATCTTTTACCTGAAATTCCAGACATAAAGGTTTGTTCATTCGAAAGGCAGAATACCAAATGTGGAGAAGTTCAAACACCTCACGTTTGTACTATGCGGTATGTTCATCCAACATAGTTCAGGTCCAACATTTCAGTCATTGATTTACCTCCAACAGGGAGGTGGTGAATATTGTCTTTGAAGGTCGCTTGGTGACCGAAACACGTCTCAAGCCGGCCTTGTCGGGAGACAAACTTTACTTGGTTGTCCCTGCAGCCATGCTGCATAGTTTGAACATGATGTGCCCTAAGTACATTTGTTTCATCTTTTATTTTAAACTCCTCTATGACAAGTTCTGATGTGCAGTGCCGGCTTTTGGCAACAGCTTTATGGTGTGCATGTTACAAAATGAACTATCCTGTAGCCCTATCTTGTATTGGTTCTAACCCTTCTTTTTTTTAATATGCAGCCATACCTGCATCATTGCATCATTTGCTGTGCTGCTGATGCCGTTCCCCCTGTAACTTTGGGCAAGAATTTGGAATTTCGCCAGGGTACCGACAAAAGGTTGCCTACTTTGCGAAAGATACCATGCGATCTCAAACATCCACCAGCTAATGCCAGCAGATGGAACGCCTCGTGTAATGTCCATTTGAGGGACGACACACACGTTGATGTCTCGCCCTGCGTGCAAAACACCAGATGACTGTTTACAGCTTGGTCGGGATTCAAACCCAGGCTGGACTGCTTAGAGACGAGTGTGTGTACCTCGATGCCATCCTGTCAGCCCAATTCCCGGTGAGCTCAAACTCAGATTGAATTCTGCAGTTAGTGCCAAGAGGGGGCACTGCATCTTGGAGCATGTCATACTATAGCTGGAAATCGCCGACTTTCCTCTGTGCGTTTTAGTTGTGAATGTTCAAGGTACCCACATTTTTCAAAAGAGCAGGCTGATGTGTGCCAGCCCTAGTTCAATTTCCTGCTTGAAGTCAGGAAATGTGTAGGCATGGATTGGCAAAATGGCCCTCTGCTGGGTCTTACCTTCTGTGGAATGTTAATTGCTTTTCAAACAAAATGCATACAAAAGTCATTTGTACAGGAACATTGTTTATTTCTTTATAGGAGTGTGACTGAGTTGTATACAGTGGATAATACCGCACAGTTGAGCGACATGCTGCACATTGTTCTAACGTGAATGCGGGAATAGAAATCCGCCATATTTGGGCCTCCATCGTGAGGTGGCCATTTCCATTTCTGTTGCTCATCAAAAACTGAGCAACATTAAAATTTAGAATAAAAAATATGCACAAGTAAATTGATTGACTGCTTTATAATAATATGTACAGCAGTTACGTGTCTTCTATTTGCTCTCGGCCAAGTAGCAACCAGTCATTGGTGCTTTTGTAAAATAGTGATAAAAGTAACCTCTGAAAATAATTACATTCTCAAATAACATAGCACCAGGCATTTTGTTGAAATGATATACCAACAGTTTTTCCGATTTGTGTTTACAGTTCAGTGTATGTTAACGAAATACGTTCAAAATGCACCGTCCTCTGAAACCGTTACTTTGGGCGTCACCTTTTCTCGATTATGATGCAAACTCATCTATGTGGGTTTGAGATCAAATTTTATCCAATGTTCAGCCTGCTCCCATTTTGGCAAGTGCATAGTTGTCTTCATGGGCGCAGGACACAAACCGTTATCGCATGATGTTTAATTGCTATTACACCCGACATGGATTGAAATTGATAAAAATTAACCCCCAACCCTTACAATTTTGATTTGATGCACCATCTTCTTTACAATGTTGGTGCTGCTGAAACAGTTTCTTGGAAAGCGTTATACTGGGTGGTTTTGCATTGCCTTCCCAGCGTTGTTTGTCCATGCTCCATCCTCTTAAATGCTGAACGTCAAGGAAGCAGCACGTAACATTTTAAAAGTATTTTGGCCGTTGGGGTTTAAACCACCGACCACGACGGTTGGTCCCAGACTCAGAGCGGACGTTCTAACCATTCCGCCACAGAGTTTGGTTGCCCTTACAATACAGATGCAGTATTTATTTTAGGAGGTTCAGTAGTACCTTCCAAAACGAGTAGACACCTGGTTTCCAACACTGTGACTGAAATTACAAATCATTGGCCTGACACCACAGTGTGTTAACTGCCAAGTGACTGCTTAGGCAGCAAAAACGCTGAAACAAGCATAGCCATGACTAGGATTTGATTTGTCCCATCAAGATTCAGCATTGAAAGGGTGGGAGCACTCAGGTTTATTGGGAATCTGATAGGCTGTGCATGGTTTTAACAGATGTTATTTAAATAACCTTTATTTGGACACGCAGGAGCAATAATGTAATTCCCAGAAGAAACACTGATTTTCAAAGGTTGGAGATTGCATGGAGATTAATTATTAAAATAGTGATGGACTAATTTCAATCAGTGTTGGACAGGTGCCGATTTTTATTGAGGACATCCAATATTGTATAGGAATGTACGGTTATATTTAAAAAAAGAAAATGCCACTTTCACATCCCTTAGAAACGTACTCTTGGCCAAATAGACAAACTTTTCAAAATTTCAACCACATTACCCTCCCCAATACAAAAAAATTATTTAATACAGTTTGAGTTCTGCTTGCAATTCCATGCTAAAAATATCATATGCTGTTCGTGTATCAGCAGCTGCAGAGGCGAGGTATTAAAAATACTATCAAAATAAGGAAAATGCAAAACATTTTCATTTTGTAAAACAAAAAGTGAGTAAACAAGTGAAAAGGAAGGAAGGATTTGGGGTGGGGGGATGTGTTTCCAGAGAGTGGTCAAGGTTTCTAGTTCCACTGCATAGAATGGAGTGCCTGTTGGCAAAACAACTTGACCCCTAAATCAATAGCACTTCAAGCCATCGAAAGTGCAATTTGAGAAACGATCTTCACTCCAAAGCCCCCATTACACAGGAGATGTAAATTTTTTAAGTTAGTCTGGAGCTGTGGAAGTTCACTTCCAAGTCACACTCTTGTTTGGCGGAATGACCGAGAGGCTGTCCCTGAAGTCCCAGTAGTCGTCGATGTCTGTGTGTTGACAGACGTTTGCCGGGGCTCCGTACCGTGCCGTCCCACTCCCAGGGAAGGAGGTTGTACCCGTCCCAGCGACGGTGTAGCTTCTTCGGCTGGTGAGGCTGGCAGGTGTTCGGAAAAGAGATGTCCTTGTGAGAGGCTACTCTGTAAAGCAGCTGGCATGAGCCACTCGCGTGGCAGTAAGTTGCGCAGGAATGGGATGCAGGAGCTGACATGGGCAAGGCGGTTCACCCAGCGTGGAATTTCCCGACCGCACAGCACCTGAGGAATGAAATGCCAAGACCAATGAAGTATCAACTTGCGTAAAAGTTTTTTTTTTAACTACAGTTACTCGTTTTGTAGAGTAGATGCTCAATCATTTTGACAATGACCAATTTGATTGCAGCACTTAGAACGGTACAACACAGACCATTCTCACCAATTAAAATAGTTCCTTTTTGTTTGAGCTATAACTTTTACAGTATAACATGTTTACTCATTGCATACTGTATCATATGTGTGTAATAATTACAGCCCGTGTCCATTCACTTATGTTACTTTTACTGTACATTGGACTCCGCTAGAAGACCAAACATTTGCAATAACGCTTTTCTTGTTGAACAAAGCAGTGTTGTCATTGGAAATACTAGGAGCACCCGCTCCCTATGGGACTGCCCAGGGGATCATGTTATTATATTTGATTATCAATACCATAGCGGAGTACCCACCCCATAGGCAATCTCTTTCCAAGCATGCAACATGTTCTTCTGACACATCTTTATTTGGGCGGTGTAATAGTAACAGACCGCTGTCTTCGTCGTTCATAAAAAATAACCTGGGTTCCGTCCGTATATGAAGCAAAAATATGCGTCCTGCTTATGTACATATATAATACATCGTGGTTATATAGCTCAGATAATTCCAATTGCACACTCCCCTCCCCCTAAGGAAGAAAATGCCAAGATGCGTGAAAAATAAATTATTGATGGAATCAAATGTAAAATGCACAACTTCAGGTTGGCCTCATTAATCCTTAAGTTTCAGCTTCCTAGGTCAAATTCTCTTGGAGGAATAGATGAAACATGCATACAACATACAGGTAGTGGACAAAAAAAAATGGAAAGAGGGTAAATGAGGGACATCAAGCAACGGCTTCCACACAGGTGTGTTGATTAAGCAAATAACATCCCAGCATGCTTAGGGTCATGTTTAAAAATGCTGCACAGGCCTGGATGCCTATAATTATGGCTAGCATGCCTGCAAGAGGTGACACCCCCATCCAGAGAGCACGCGTGGTCGCCCAATGATTTAACGAGCAGGACACTGATGTTATCCATATGTCATGGCCTTCTCAGTCACCAGATCTGAACCTAATGGAGCATTTATGGGATATTCTGGAACGACGCCCGAGAGAGCATTTTCCACCTTCGTCAAACAGGTGTGAGTCGATTGACTTTCTCGTGGAAGAATGGTGCCGCATCCCTCCTGCAGAATTCCACACGCTGGTGGACTTGATGCCATTGCACATATAGGCCGTACTGGCTGCACGTGGTGGCCTAACACCCTATTGACACATTGGTGACACACAGTGACACACACTAATGCATTGGTGTTTCCATTTTGGTCCACTACCTGTACCTTTCCTCCATTATATTTAGATGAAGAAACATGGTAAAACAAGTGGCGATACAGCATTGCATAAACCATCGTACACACCATTGGATGCGACATGTCAATGTATGAAGAAAACGATCACCTGACATCTTCCACATCTTTAATTAATGCTAACATTTTAGGCATGTGCATTGGCGAGTGTGGGACACTGCATGAGTAAGAATTTAAGTTACTGGTTTTGCAGAATGGTGTGAATTTAAGCTTCACTTCTCTGTCGAGCAGAGGGCGAATAAAACAAAATTCTTCCTCATTCAAATTTTCCTCTATTCGAATGATCTGTACACATCTATTTTGAATTATCGAGTGTGCTGCAAGACAGCAATGATATGGGACTTGGCAATTTAATTGACGAAGAAATTGCTTTCAAGTACAGGGTGTCTCAAAATACATGGAACCCATGTCACTGCTAATAATTCTGCCAATATTAATGTTCTTGTTCTTTTTTTTCAGATTTGAAGAGAGGAGACAATAACAACTAATAATTATCAATCAAAATGCCTTGGACAAAGGAGGAAAAAATATTTTGCGTCACTACTTATTTGGAGACGAAATCATTCAAAACGGTGCAAGCAAAATTTCGCAGGAAGTTCAACTTCAACAACTATCCCCAGAAAAACCAAATTTATCGTTGGGCACACAAATTTCAAGCCACTGGATCAGTAAACAACCTCAACAAGAAGGCAGAAACACCCAGTTCTGGCAGGAAGCTGACTGCAAGATCTCCTGACAATGTGAATGCGGTGAGACATTGTCGGAAGGAGCCCGAAAAAGTCCATCCGAAGATGTAGCCAAGAGCTGGGTCTTTCACGTGCGTCAGTGCAAAGAATCTTGATCAAGGATCTTCAGCTGTACCCATACAAGATCCAGATCAAGCATAAACTCACACCAGCTGACATGGAAAAACGTGTTGTGATGTGCCGGTGGTTCAAGAACAAGATCGAAGAGGATCCTGACTTTCTTGATGATGTTTGGTTCAGCGACGAAGCACACTTCTTGCTCTGTGGGCATGTCAATAGCAAGAACAATGTGTTCTGGGGCACACTAGCCCCAGACGAGGTGCTTCAGAGGCCCTTGCACTCTGTGAAATGCATGGCCTGGGTGGCCATCTCAAAACATGGCATAATCGGACCGTTTTGGTTTGAAGACGCAGACGAGGAGGCAGTCACTGTCACAAAGGAGCGTTACATTGTGGTGCTCAACAAGTTCTGGAGGGGACTTGGGAGACGTTGTGGCGTGAATCGAGATGTGCAATGGTTCCAACAAGATGAGGCAACTCCACATACAGCCAACATCACGATGGAGTGGCTGGACCACCGATTCCCTGATCGGCTGATCAGCAGGCGCCGCGAACCCGAGTGGTCTCCGCATTCACCCTATCTGAACCCCCCAGATTTTTATCTCTGGGGGTTCTTGAAGGACCACGTGTATGAGAATCGTCCTCAATCCATTTCTGAACTGAAAGTGGCCATCACCCAGAAGATTCGTGCCATCAGGAAGGAAGAGTGTGTCAGGGTGATTGACAACTTCGCTCGTCGGCTTCAAGTGTGTCTAAGGCGCAAAGGCGGTCATTTGGAACATGTGCTCTAATAAATGTATCCTTTGAGCTAGAGACCTCAAATCTTCAGTTTTTTTATTGTTATCATATCAGCTTCCAGGAAATGTAATCTTTTTTGGAGTTTCTTGTCTGAGTAAGAAATTATTATCATGTTAATGGGTTCCATCTATTTTGAGACACCCTGTACATTTATCACAATTTACAATGCGATTCACCATAACACAACCATGACGCTGAAAATATGTCATTCTTCAGCATGGAAGCCATAAACTAGGGTTATTTCTTCGCAAGTTGCATTTCAAATAAACATGATGTAATGCAAATTTTGAAATGCAATTCATTTGGGGGTTGCTTGTTAAATGCCGCAAAATGCTCCTCTCCTCCTTTAATGGCTACAATTATTCCGACGTTCTTGTAGGGTTGGCTGGGGGAAGTTTTTGGCGCAAGTCTTTTCACAAACGGGTTTGCCAGGCCTGATGCTCGACTAAGTGTTTCGGGCAGGAATTTGGAATTTTGCCATTGTGCTGGCGATAGCTCACCTACGACACTTTGCGAAGGACACCGTAAGATCTCTAACATTCACCAACTAATGCCGGCAGACGTAGACGCCCCGTTTAACGTCCATCCAAGGGACAGCACACACATTGATGAATCACCCTGCCTGTGGAACACCAGGATGACAGTTTATAGCTGGGCCGAGAATCAAACCCAGGCGAGAGAGCTTTGAGGCGAGTGTGCGTACATCTAGCTTTCACCCATCCTGTCAGCCCACCTTAAAACGCTCTATTTAAACAAAAATAGTAAGGAGTCATCTACATAAGTTTGCGCAAGGAGGTGGGAGGATTTTCTGCAAATTAATAAAGGAAGGAAATAGGGTAGAAAAGTGAGGGCAGGAAAGTTGGAGTGAAGGAGGATGAATGGAGCATGCAGTTAAAAAGAGGATAGGAAGATACATACCGGTACGTCCATGTTTAACTCAACTGGACTATGTCCAGCTGAGTTTTTGTCGACACCCAGTGTCCGTCTGTCGTCTGTCTGTCTGTAAACAATTCGACGTCTACGCTCTAAAAGTCACAAATATTGATCAAATTTGATGAAACTTGTTATGCAGCATCTTTAAGACATAAACTAGTTTGGGATTGCATTTGGGCGTTGCACGCCCAAAAATGGTCGTGGCAGGGCGGCCATATTGAAAAATCAATTTTTGTCAATCTGGTACTTCCTAATGTAGCTAGAAGGCTGAAACTTGGTGTGTAGACAGTATGTAACAAGCCTCAACACATATAATAAATTCAAGTCTGAAATCTGAGAAAAGTAATTGTAGTTTTACTTTTCATGCCTCACTTAAAACTCAATTTTTTCTAGTTTCCTGTTTAAACATGAGATACCTTCAATGTTACTGTACCTCTTTAGCACATATAAACTATATAGTTTGTGGTTCTATTATGCATATTCTAACCATATTGATATAGACCAGTTGAGTTCCCTGGAACCTCGAGTTCAGTTTAGGTAGACCCAAAATAAAATCTATACATAAACTAAAAGAAGCTTGTGCAAGTTACCTATAACACCATATCTCTCTCTGTTCCCACCTTACCCAGTCGAACCCAACTGCTCCTGGGCTCTGTGTCCTTCTCTCCTGACAAGGTGGAGATTTTGTCAAACCTCGACTCCGATTCTGCAACTGGACCATATGGCATCAGCCCACGGGTCCTAAAGTCCTGCTCCGCCGCTCTATCTCACCCTCTCTCTGTTCTCTTCACCCTCTCTTTTGCTCAAGGTCATCTGCCAGCATCTTGGAAATCAGCAAACATTACCACTTTACACAAAAAAGGTGCAAAAACAGATCCTTGCAACTAAAGACCAATCAGCCTGCTCCCTCTTATCTTACGATTATCAGCACACTCTTACGATTATCAGCAGTCATGGAATCCATCATTGCTTCAGATATCAAATCCTTCCTCTTTTCCAAATGGCTTGATCTCTGATCATCAATTTGGATTCAGACCAGGTCATTCTACTCTGGACATGTTGCTTCTGCTGTCTCAACAATGGATGGAGGTCCTCAATGCCAAACAGGAAATCAGAGCTGTCTCCCTTGACATATCACGTGCCTTCGATACGGTCTGGCACCCAGCTCTGCTCACCAAACTCTCCTCCTATGGTATCCATGGAAATCTCCACGCATGGCTTGCGGACTTCCTCTCTGGTCGTCGTCAACGTGTGGCCCTGAATGGATTTCTCTCATCTCCCCTTCCTGTTCTGGCTGGAGTTCCCCAAGGTAGTGTTCTGGGCCCTGTGCTTTTTCTGGTCTTCATTAATGATCTCTCCGACTCTCTGGAAAATCCTCTCTATCTCTTTGCTGATGACTCCACTCTCTGCCGCTCCATTCCTCATCCCTCAGATCGGCAGTCTGCAGCCTCCTCACTCTCTGCAGACCTGGACAAAATCACAGACTGGTCAAACAAGTGGAACATGTCTTTTAATCCTAACAAATCTCACACTCTTACGATGTCTCTCCGAAAAGACCGACTGGAAAACCCTCCCATATACTTTCTCGACAATCCTCTCCAAGAAGTTCTGTCGCTCAAGCTTTTGGGTCTCACTATCTGCCATGATCTTTCTTGGGAAACCATATTTCCAAGCTGGCTTCCAAAGCCAGTCGCCGACTGGGTATCCTCCGTCGTGAGAAGTCCTTCCTTGGCACACCTGAGCTCCTCACCGCATACAACACTTTCATCCGCAGCTCAATGGAATACTGTTCCCCCCTCTGGGCCGGTGCTCCTGCCTCACACCGAGCTCGGCTTCACGCTGTTGAAACCAAAGCTTTCAGAATCATTGGAATCTCCTGCGATGAAGCTAACTCCGAGGGCCTTTCACTCAGTCACCGCAGGCAGGTTGGTGGTCTTTGTCTTCTACCGACTCCTCTCCGGCCTTGCTCCCCCAGCTCTCTCTGTGCTCTGTCCCCCAAATATTCCTACAGGTCGCACAAGATCTGCCAGCAACCCTCTTATGGTTAAACTGCCAAAATATAGGCTCTGCTCACCTTCACTCTTTCATTCCCCTTTTCTCCCACCTCTGGACCAAACTCCCCCACTCCCTTCAATCCCACTCCTCCCTCCAGGTCTTTAAAACAGCTGTTCTCCACCATCTCTTATCTTCCCCCATCCAAAACCTTGATCTTTTCTACCCCCACTAATTCACCCCAGATACACTTATTTGAAATTCCAACTTCTTTCTTGGAAGTCCTTGTAGTGTCCATATGTTTTATACCTCTCCCACCTCCCCCCAAGCCCTCTCTCTCCCACAGTTCTCTCGATGTCCCTGCTCTCAAATGTTGTGTTTGTGTCCTTCCCCTTCTCTCCCCATCTTGTCTGCCGCTCCCCTTATTTTGTGTTTTATGTGTCGGTTTGACTTTTTGTGTGATTAATGTTAGCTCTTTCACGAGCTCCGATCTTGTATACAAAAAAAAAAAAAAAAAAAACAACCTTTTTTGTGTTAAAAATGAAAAATATATTGAAGTCTTACCATCTTCATTGAAGCTGCAACTGTGTAACTACACTGCTCAGGAAGATTTCACTGTAGTTACCTCCACCAAAGGTGGATGGGAGTTATGTTTTCACATCTGTCTGTCTGTCTGTCTGGCTGTGAGCAGAAAATCTCAGTTATGGATGATTCGGATGAAATTTGGTCGACAGGTTGGGTGTGTGACAAGGGCAAATTGATTAGATTTTGGTGAAGATCCCAATATGGATACTATAATTTTTAAGTGATTCTTTATCATTGAGAGATGGGGCCAAAAATGATATATAGCACGATCTTTCAAAAAGTTGTGGACGGATTATGACAAAATTTGGTGGATGAGTGGGTAGGTGACAAGAACAAGCCATTAGATTTTGTTTCAGGTCCGGTCTATCATTGGGATACAAAACGTAAACTGTTAAGCCTGGCGGAGGCATGCCCTCTATTGAGTGCCGTTATAGTTACCTCCGCCACCGAAGGTGGGTGGAGGTTGTTTTCACCACTTTATGTCTGTCTGTGAGCAGGATATCTAAAAATTTGGTGGACAGGATCGGTGTGACAACAAAATGATTAGATTTTGGTGAAGATCTGGATCCGGATGCGGATATAACAATTTTTTAGTGATTCTTCACCATTGAGAGACGGGGCCAAAAACGATGCTTAGCACGATATGTCAAAACCTTGTGTATGAGTCATGACAAAGCAAGGTGGATGATTTGGCTAGGTTACCAGAACAAGGAAATTGGATTTTGATTCAGGTCTGAATCCAGACCCGCCTTATCAGTTGGAAATAGAACGTATAGTGTTCAACCCGGCGGAAGTATGCGCTCTACCAAGTGCCGTTCTCGTTGCTCACGTTTCAGAGTTAGTCGTTTTCAATTGCAGTTCCTCTTCTGCTGAATAAAATCTACAAAAAAAAAAAAATCTATAAAATGGAAATAGTTCCAGTAATTTGGGAAAATGAATTGTCGGGTTGCAGGATCAGTCATTCCATAACCACAGCTTTAAATAATTAATCAAATCTAAGAATCTCTGATGACAGAGGAACACAAAAGCAGCTCTCCTGAAGACAATAGACAACTTTGAGCAAAGAAAAAACAAATGTTCTGGTACCCCCGAGAGAGCCGCTGTGAAGTGGTTACAGTTCTTGTTAATGAGGTGATAGGCATTGCCCCGAAACTCCTTCCCCAGCTCCTCCACAATCTGTGCCACTTCGTCCTCCAAAAAATCCGTCGTCCCCAGAGCAACCGCCTCCCTGCACACACCATCACGGCATTGCACGTCACGTGGCACACATCCACCACACATACTGACCCGACGGTAGCACCCCTCCACCCTCGATTCAGAAGGTGGCTTTGACATATTCATCCAGCGATGTGGCTTTCAAGGCATACGCATGTAATGACCATCGGGGTTAAATTAAGCCCAGAATACGTAACTGCACACGAAGCAGCCTTCATCGACTGGAATATAACTTTCACACACTACGTCAGGTCACAAGATAAATTGATTGCAAGAAGCGAAACTGTTTTGGCTTTCCCAACTGTAATTTTCCTCATTACCAAAATGAAATTAAGAAATAATTGCACAGCTTTGGACACGGCATCGACAGCTATTTTGGTCCAATACAAAGCAGTGTTATGATCGATTACACCATGCTCGAGTGACTACGATAAGACGGGCAAGAAAAAGGATACCTATCTGTTCACCCCTGAAAGCTGTGTTTTTATTATTTTTCTTGTTACAAACTTACAAGTGTGTTTGTTATATGTGTTACGGATTCGTCACTTCCGTCTTTGTGGTTTTCATCCACTGGAAGCATTTTTAGTTTCATATACTATTATTGTTACAGTTTGAGTGTGAAATGGAGATGACTGTCTTCAAAGGTAAAAATTAGTGTTTCAAAAGAAAAACGAAATGGATCGGGAGAAACCGGAAGAGGAGGAAGAAGAGGATGGAGCGGATCAAGTGAGATCGGGAAAGGAAGGCCTATCTGCTTCGTGGTGTCGAGCGGACGCTTGTGGACATTGGTCACGAGCGCAAATTGGTTTCCCCGGGAAAGGGATTCCTGTGACAGTGTCGTTATTGCTGTGGCAGATAAACCTGCGTGACGGGTTTTGCTTTTGGTTCCGAAAGTGAATCATTGCTAGAGAGCAGGTACGCCTCCATTACGGGCCTGTCCGCCATTTCACCTAGCAACAGCCATTTCACCTCGCACCAGCCATTAGCCTGGTTTTCGTGTGTGTCGTGGATTTCGTGGTTCTCCGCTTGGGAACTGCTGCTCGTTCATGTCAGCGTCATTGTCTGGTGAACCGAAGGTGTGAATTCCCAGTCGCCTTTTGGGTGAACTTTTACCTGACCGACGTCGGCCTGACACCTCACCAAGCGGCTCTTCGGCAGCGTCGACTGTCGGCCGTCCTGGGTTCAGGTCTCGGTGCGACCTTTTTTCTTGTGATCCCCGGAGCGTGGATCGACTTTGACCTGGTGTCGTGACAGTGACTTTGGGGGTGTTACAGTTCGCTCACGTGGAGTACCGTGAGTTATTGAGTTAAGAAACTGGTGGTACCATCATAGGAATTATATGGTGTTTGTTGTGCAATTGAGGTTCTTGTATTTGCGCAAGTTGTTATTATTGTGTGATTTTAATACAATACTTGGGTTTTGTAAGAACTGATTGGTGTGGTTTCACCATTGGTCATTGGCACACATAATAGCACATCTTTCTGCCGTGACTCCTTTCGGGGCTCGGAGGTACACCGTGACCGGGGTTTGGAGAGGAGCACGTAACATATGCCATTAGTTTAATTAATATGACTGTTGTTTCACAGTATAATCCAGAAGTTTACCAAGTCGTACAATGTTATGGATCTTACTAAAATTGAGAATCGAAGGTTCTGGCTCCAAAGAAATCCATGAACACATGGTCGTGGTGTATGGCAAAAGTGTGCTCTCATATTCCACAGAGGCCAGCCAAATGAGTGGCTGACATGAAAACTGGACGTGAGTCCATTAAGGATGAACTCGCGTCAGGATGGCTGGTAGATTCGATGACCCATAAGCTGTTGCCCAGCAGAGCTCGAGGCATTAATCATGGAAGATCACTGCATCAATGTGACAAAAATATTGTTACGGTCCGCGGATAAGGATGTTGTTTGCCGAGCGGAGGCACCGCGGCCGAACAGTTTTCCCCGACTAAACCCGATTCCCGAACGTTGGCTGGATCGCGCCACAGATATTCAATTTGGAAACCTCTAAAGCGACCGAATGTAAAGAGGAAGAAGAAGACGTACAGAAGAATAACGGGATTTATTATTTACACACACAAACAAAAGGAGCAGTCAAAGTTATATACAGGGAACATGGAAAAAGCAGGTGACACAGTTAAAATACTAGCTTATACAAACTTAATGAAATACCCAGGACAGAACAAACAGAACAAACTCACGTACACAAGAAGGATGGAATGGCAGGAATGAATGCTGGAAGGAGGAATGGGAAGGTTCAGCTGGGGCAGATGGTTCGGGCTTGATCCCGCACGGGACGTCGGCTGGACCTCGACGGCCACCGATGCCACTGCTATCTGGTTCCCGCGGGGTAACGGGTTGAAGCTGCCTGGTGGAGTCAACGCTGCTTGTGGAGCCAAAGCTGCTTCTCTGGCTCACCTCAGGGCGCGTCTGCCGTCTCTGGCGCAACTGCTTGTAATTGACCTTGAACCTTCTCTCTCTCTAAAGCTCACCTGGATCTTCTTTACGCAGTACCTTGCGCGCGCGCTTTTATAACGCCTCCGGCGATCAAGCCGCCGGCCTTCAGGACACGCCCATCGGTGTGCTCACCTCGGCCCTGGTTGGTCGCGCGACCCTCTTGCTCCGCCCTTGATGACGACGGGCGGGCACGCCTTTCTTCCCCGACCCGAGCACATGTTCAATGGTGGTTTTGGAGGGGATGTAATATTGGCAATCGAGGCTTGGCCATGACGAAAGGGGAAATGGAGGTTTTGGGAATGGGAATGAAGAATGAAGGGAATCTATCTTATTTCACTTGGTGCAATGGAGTGTCATTTTAATGGAAGACAAAGCCTTAACCTAATACACAGAATAAGGAAATAAACTACTGAACAGGGATATTATAGTGTCCTTCAATGTATGCTTTATGGAATTAACTACCGGAACGCCCTTTGACCTTTATACACACTGGAGCAAGGAGGGCTCAGACAAACAATAATTCACAACCATTTACTATACAATACAACACAATAAAAAAAAACTCAATCCTCATATCCACAACAATATTCAGAGAAAGAAAAAGAAATGAGCATTTGGACATGTCCATGGTCTCAGTAAGATTAGTCTCCCGAAGCCGAAGCCTTCATGATCGGCAGCAATGGCCGGCATAATGTCATGAACTTCTCGAGCTGTTAAACAGATCCAGCCTACTTTTTTTGGAATCTGGTAACTGATGACGATACGTGGCTTCACGACTGAGATTCTGAAACCACATTGAAATTCATGCATTGGAAGCATAGGGAATAAACACCACTCATGAAACTTCCACCCTCAGCTGGCAAGATCATAGTGTCGATTTTCTGGGATGCCAAGGGAATCCTGCTGATTGAAAATATTCAATCACAGGGGAATATTTCACCAGCCTCATACAAACACTGTGACAGGACATCCACAAATAGGAATGTTGACCAAAGGTGTACTCCTCATTCAAGACAACGTGCATCTGTACACAAGGCCCCATGTCATGCAGACCACCATTCATGACTTATTCGAGTAGCTGGATAACCCCCTCTCCCCCACCCCCATTTCCTCCTTCCTATCCCCTGTAAATCCCATATCTGCCTCTTTGTGAAATTTATCTGGTTTGACATACAAGTCCCACATATGTGGCTATCCATGACTGGGAAATGAATGAAGCAACCAAGACATGGCTGAAGGAGTAATCTAAAACTGTTTCACTCACATCGACAGTTTGAAGGACAAGTGTGAACAACTGCATTAAGGTCAAAGGGCACGATGTTGAAAAATAACAAAACATGAGCGTATTGGACTTTCTTTGGAGTATCTCCTTCCTATCCACGTATTTTGAGTATCTACGTTTGTACCTGCCTTATATGTCCTAATTCACTGAATGTTCAACAATGATCATCACATAGGGAACGTATATTACATGCCCTGCAATCATTTATTACTCATGTAAAATTTACTGTGTTGCTTGCATACATTTCCACAATGTCTGGATAATTTGGAAGCTTGAGCCAAAATGCCCATTACATTTAACTTAAGCCTTATAAAATACAATCTCAGCAATATTCTTCATTTTATCTCTGAAACACGTCAAAAAATGATGGAAGCTCCTTCATAAGCACAAATATAAATAATTAATCTGCTTTCTTATGATGAGAAACAAACAATGCGTTATGACTTCTTTTTTAATAGCCCTGAGTGGGCTAACAGCCATCTTGTGAGGTTGTAGTTCAGACCTCTGCTTATTTTTGAAGACCCCTGATCCGAAATCGAAAAATCAAAGTCTGAGCGATCCTCCGGACCATCGAGTAGAAGGGATGTATCGGGTTTCAGAGCAATATACAACAACAACAACAACATGCATTTTAAAGGCCATTTTCCCTGCGAGAGCGGGGGTTAGCCTTGCGGTCCCCATGACAATCTTCTCCATCTCTCCTTGTTAACCCCCTTGCCCGCATTTCTTCTTCCACCATCTTTAGCCAAGTCTTTCTCGGTCTTCCCCGTCTTCTACTTCCTTCTACATTCATTTCCATCACTCTTCTCAACCAGTCACTTTCATCCTTCCTCAACACATGACCAAACCATCTCAACCTGTTCCTCTTCACAGCATCAATCACAGGCTCTATTCCCATCATCTTTCGCAATTCATCATTTGTCTTCCTCTCTCTCAACGATACTCTGCACATCCGTCGAACCATTCACATTTCCACCCTTTCCAACCTTCGTTGCTGCTCTACGTTCATTACCCATGTCTCGCTCCCATAAATCATAACACTTCTCACACATGCAGCATACACCTTTCCCTTCAGCTTCAACACTCCCCTCATCATCAGCACGCCACTCAATTCCCGAAACTTCTTCCATGCACATCTCACTCGAGCAACCGTTGCCGAGTCTGATCCACCTTCTCCATTCAGCATGTCTCCGAGGTAGCAAAATGTTTTCACACCTTCCAGCTTCATGCCGTCTCCAAGATCCAACTCAACATTTCCTCCATCTGCAGCTCCCTCTGTGCACACCTTACATTTGAATGTAGCTGCCACACTGGTTAATGACCCTCTCAGACCACTACATTTTTGATGAACCCACTCAGAGCACATTGTACACTGAATGGAGTTCACTCCGACACCCTTCCTACACACAGCACAGGGCCACTTCCCAGTTCTTTCCACCTCACCACATGCTTTACCACTTGCCATCACCTTCGTCTTTCCGATATTCACCTTCAGACCTTTTGTCTCTATACATTCCTTCCATGTGTTCATCTTTTCCTTCAGTCCATCCATACTTTCCGCAATCAACACCAGATCATCTGCATACAACTCCCACGGTAAACCCTCCTTTACGTTCTGAGCCAGCACCTCCATCACAGCTACAAATAGTAGTGGACTTAGTACCGACCCCTGATGCACTCCCACCTTCACCTCAAACACCACTGTTCCCGTCCTCCATCCTTACAGCTGTGCGCGCTCTTTTGTACATTGCCATCACTACTCTGATCAACCATTCCTCCACTCCTAACTTCCTCAATGCCCATGTCAATACTTTGCGTGGAACCCGATCGAATGCTTTCTCCAGATCAACAAACCCAAGAAACAACTTCTTCCTCTTCTCCATGTACTTCTCTTGTGCAACTGCCTCACAATGAAAAGCGCGTCTGTCGTTCCTCTTCCTGGCATGAATCCAAACTGCATTTCGTCGATCTTCACTTTCTTCCTTATCCTCCTCTCCAACACCCTTTCCAATACCTTCATTCCATGCTCCAATAACTTTATCGCTCGGTACAAGCCACACTCCAGCGGGTCACCTTTCCCCTTGTATAGAGGGACGAGGGTACTCGGTTCCCAATCCACTGGAATGCGGCCTTCTTTCACCACCAGATTACAGATCTCTGTCATTCTCTTCACACCCCAACTTCCTGCTGCCTTCAACATATCTCCCACAACTCCCGTCGGCCCTCCCGTTTTTCTACCCTTCATTGCTTTTATCGCTTCCTCAACTTCCTTCTCAGTTATCTTCTCTGCCGGTCCTAAAACTGGGTTACTCTCTATGTTGCCATCCCATTCATTCTCTGTATTCAACAGCATTTCCATATATCTTTTCCATCTTCCTTTAATTCCATCTGGGTCGACAACGATTTGTCCCACTTCATCCTTCAAGCAACTCACCCCCATCACATCACACCTCTCTTTCGCTATCTGCTTTGCAATCCTGAATACTGCTTTCTGACCCTCTTCCGAATCCAAGCGTTCTCCAAACATTTTCCTACATGCCTCCTGCGCCTTTGCTACCTCTTTCTTTGCAGCCTTCCTGGCTGCCTTGTAACTTTCATGCTCTGCTGTTTCTGCTCCCGTACCCTTCGCCTTCTGCCACTCCTTGAACTTCTTCCTCTTCTCGTCAATCCTCTTTCCAACTTCATCATCCCACCACCATGTTTCCGAGTGCCGCGGTGGTCCTTTTGTCCATCCACATACCTCACCAATGGCTCCCAACAGACTAGCTTTCATTGACATCCAACCACTTTCAAGCTCAACCACATCATCCTCTACCCTACTCAGCCTCTCTTTTAATGCCTCCCTTACTGTCACCTCTTTCAACCTCCACACCTTCATTCTCGATTGGTATTTCACCCGCTGAGCTCTCCTCGCACCTTTCACCCTTACGTCGCAGACAAGTGGTGCTGTGAAACAGCCTCCTCCCCCGGGATCACCTTTGTGTCCCGGAGGTGCCCCCTATCTCGCCTACGCACCATCAGGTAGTCAACGGTTGTCGTCGACCCACCTGACGTGTATGTAACAAGCTTATTATCCTCTTTCTGGAACTGAGTATTACAAATCAACAAATCAGCTCCATCAGCAAACTCCAAAATCCTTTCACCTTCTCCATTTCTCACACCATATCCGTAACCCCCATTAACTCCGTCAAAACCATCCATACTCCTTCCCACATGTCCATTTAGGTCTCCTCCTACCACAACAACTTCCGCATCTTTCACGTTTTCCATCAGCTTCTCTATCGCACACCAGAACTTGTCCTTCTCTTCATCACATCGACCAACCTGCGGAGCATATCCCGAGATGACGTTCACCAAGAGCTTTCCAATCATCATTTTCACCATCATCAACCTATCACTCACTCTAGTCACACTCACCACACTGTCTACAAACTCCTCAGAAAACAGGACACCAACACCATTCACGCCCTCCGGGCACCCTTGCCACATAAACTTGTATTTCTGTCCCTGCCTACCCTTCACCATTCTCACACCACTTCCCTTCCATCTCGTCTTTTGCACACAACATATGTCCACTCTTCTTCTGACCAATACTTCCACCACTTCTCCTGATCTCCCTGTCATTGTCCCTACATTCCATGTCCCAAACCTCAGAAACCGATCTCTACTTCGGGCTGTACCCTGCCAACATGTAGTTGTAATTGTCATGCAACATGTTGGTAAATAAAGGACGAGTAGAGATCCCCAAAGTTTTGGGGGTAACCGTCCTCCCCTTACCCCCTCTCCCTGGGAACCCCCATGATCTGAAATTGAAAAATCGAAGCCCGAGCGATTGTGGGGGCTGCTGTCTTGTATTCATGTGTCAAGTTTCAGAACAATCAGCCATGTGATAAGGGAGAAGTAGCAAAAAGAGCAAAAGGTTAACGGATGGACGGACAGACAGACATCACGAACCATTTTATGTCATCTCTTCGAAAATTGAAATGAGATTAACTAATTACTTGCTTTTGACAATATCTGGCACTTGCAGGGGAACCACAAAACTCTTTATACCATGTTGTAACTACTACAGGATTATGCTCACTTGAACTTGAATGTCTCTCCAAGTTCGTGCACATCACCAGGAATGATTTCAAAGACGCCGCTAAAGGGATACGGATGCCCACCATAGGCAAACTCTGCAAGAGAGAATGATACAGCCGCCCCTTTATAAACTCCCAACAGGTGTATAAATAAAGTAGCAAACGATACCACGAAGCAGAATGTGAATACAGTATTTCAATGGAATTTATCATAATGTTACTGGACTTCACCAACACTGAAAAATACACAATGCAGAAGCCAGCACAGAAATTCCAGAAAAGGGCAAGACCATGAAATGCAAGATTAATCTTCAAATGACCACCAATTGTGAAACCTTTGCCCTCACCTCTGCCATATACTTGTATTCCAGAATGAAAGATCCCGATTCCGAGGGTTGATGTGTATTCGTTCATCCAGTACTGCCAGGGAAATAAATTTAAAGAGTAAAAAAATTGATAACATTTACAGAAGTTACATCATGAAAGAGACGGTATTGGATCAACAGTTTTTCATCCATAGTCTGCCTGAAGCAGTAAACCCTGAAGGTCATTCGTAAAGCCGGCTGGGTTTTACCCACAATCCCACATTGACAATGGTAATTCTGAGGCCAATTATGTTTTCAGAAGCTTTGAATACCAATCCTTTGGATTTCAACCCACAATATGTGGGATATATTTGTCCAGTATCTTGACCACTTGGCCAGTGTACTTGCATCACTTGTCCTAATAATGGTGAGTATCAGTGTGGGGCATCCGTTCTGTTTATTGAAGCTTTACGCTGGAATTGAACATAATAGTACTTGTCCAAAAAACTGAACACATGATGTACAATGACCAAATATGTGTGTACCGTCCCTCCGATGTACAATGACCAAATACGCCGCTTGATTGCCCTGTCAGAGATTACTCCCAATGGATTACACAGGGGTTTCACCAAGGATTTTTTTTTTTTTTTTTTTTTTTTTGTATACAAGATCGAGGCTCGTGAAAGAGCGAACATTAATCACACAGAAAGACAAACCGACACATAAAACATATAACATCGGGAGCGGTAGACAAGATGGGGAGAGAGGGGGAAGGACACAAACACAACATTTGAGAGCAGGGACCGAGAGACATGGAGACATCGAGAGATCTGTGGGAGGGAGAGGGCTTTGGGGGGGAGGCATGTGAAGGGGGGGGGGGGTGGGAGAGGTATAAACATATGGACACTGCCAGGACTTCCAGGAAAGAAGTTGGAATTTCAAACAAGGTGGATCTGAGGTGAATTAGTGGGGGTAGAAAAGATCAAGGTTTTGGATGGGGGAAGATAAGAGATGGTGGTGAACAGCTGTTTTAAAGACCTGGAGGGAGGAGTGGGATTGAAGGGAGTGTGGGAGTTTGTTCCAGAGGCGGGAGAAAAGAGGAATGAAAGAGTGAAGGTGAGCAGAAAGCCGAGATTTTGGCAGTTTAACCATCAGAGGGTTGCTGGTAGATCTTGTGCGACCTGTAGGAATATTTGGGGGACAGAGCACAGAGAGAGCTGGGGGAGCAAGGCCGGAGAGGAGTCGGTAGAAGACAGAAAGACCACCTACCTGCCTGCGGTGAGTGAGTGAAAGGCCCTCAGAGGTAGCTTCATCGCGGGAGATTCCAATGATTTTGAAAGCTTTGGATTCAACAGCGTGAAGCCGAGCCAGGTGTGAGGTAGGAGCACCAGCCCATAGGGGAGAACAGTATTCCATTGAGCTGCAGATGAAAGCCTTGTATGTGGTGAGGAGCTCAGGTGTGCCAAGGAAGGACTTCGCACGACGGAGGATGCCCAGTCGGCGACTGGCTTTGGAGGCCAGCTTGGAAATGTGGTTTTCCCAAGAAAGATCTTGGCAGATAGTGAGACCCAAAAGCTTGAGCGACAGAACTTCTTGGAGAGGATTGTTGAGAAAGTAGATGGGAGGGTTGTCCAGTCGATCTTTTCGGAGAGACATAGTAAGAGAGTGAGATTTGTCAGGATTGAAAGACATGTTCCACTTGTTTGACCAGTCTGTGATTTTGTCCAGGTCTTCAGAGAGTGAGGAGGCTGCAGACTGCCGATCTGAGGGAAGAGGAATGGAGCGGCAGAGAGTGGAGTCATCAGCAAAGAGATAGAGAGGATTTTCCAGAGAGTCAGAGAGATCATTGATAAAGACCAGAAAAAGCACAGGGCCCAGCACACTGCCTTGGGGAACTCCAGCCTGAACAGGAAGGGGAGATGAGAGAAATCCATTCAGGGCCACACGTTGACTACGACCAGAGAGGAAGTCCGCAAGCCATGCATGGAGATTTCCATGGATACCATAGGAGGAGAGTTTGGTGAGCAGAGCTGGGTGCCAGACCGTATCGAAGGCACGTGATATGTCAAGGGAGACAGCTCTGATTTCCTGTTTGGCATTGAGGACCTCCATCCATTGTTGAGACAGCAGAAGCAGCATGTCCAGAGTAGAGTGACCTGGTCTGAAACCAATTTGATGATCAGAGATCAAGCCATTGGAGAAGAGGAAAGATTTCATATCCGAAGCAATGATGGATTCCATGACTTTGCTGATAATTGGGAGCAGGCTGATTGGTCTGTAGTTGCAAGGATCTGTTTTTGCACCTTTTTTGTGTAAAGCGGTAATGTTAGCTGATTTCCAGGATGCTGGCAGATGACCTTGAGCAAAAGATAGGGTGAAAAGAACAGAGAGAGGGTGAGATAGAGCGGCAGAGCAGGATTTTAGGACCCGTGGGCTGATGCCGTCTGGTCCAGTTGCAGAATCAGAGTCGAGGTTTGACAAAAACTCCTCCACCTTGTCAGGAGAGAAGGACACAGAGTTCAGGAGCAGTTGGGTTCGACTGGGAAAGGTGGGAACAGAGAGAGATGGGTTTGGGACTAAGGATTTTGAGGCAAACACAGAGTTGAGGCATTCGGCTTTGTCACGTGCGATGTCAACTGTGTGGCCATTTCAGGTAAGGGAGGGGATGGAGGGGGAACAAACACCAGAAACGGATTTGACCAGACGCCACCAGGATTTGGAGGAAGGAGACAGGTTTGAGAGTTCGTTCTTGAGTGAGGAGAGATAGTGCTTCCTGGCACTCCTGAGGGTAGACACACACTTGTTCCGAGCTTGGTGGAAGGAACTGAGATTGCCTTCAGTTGGATTAGCCTTCCAAGAGGCAAAGGCAAGTTGTTTCAGGGCAACTGCCTCACCACAAAATTAAACGATTGTAGGTTTACTGGTGATATGCAAACTGTGCAAATGAGAACTTCAAAAATGTTTTTTTTTCATTCTCATAAAATATGAAACAATTTCATCCTTCTCTATATTGTATGGCAAGGCTGGCCGGATAGCCGAGACTAGAGGTATTTACACTCGCCTTTCGAATCTCGACCCAGCTATAGACTGTCATTCCAGTGTTTCACAGGCAGGGTGAATCATCAATGCATGTGCCAAGTTATGTGGATGTACTTTAAACTGGGATTCCTGGCTGCCGGCATTAGTTGATGGACGTTAAGGATCCAACGGTGTCCTTCACAAAGAATAGGCAAGCTATCGCCGACACCCTTAACAAATTCCAAATTTCTGGCCTGGCTGACTGCAGGGAACGGCATGACAAACTGCCCAGCACAACCCTTGCACGGAAACTGCTTCAGCAGCACCAATGCTCTTTAACATCATGGTACTTCAAGATCTCAGACATTGTTTGGCATGTAGAAAAGAACAATCCATATTACCTGTGAAAATAAAATTGGTACTACTTCTGTAATTGCCATAATTATCCCCACCTTGTGGGGTCAGCTGGGGGATGTTTTGGGCACAAGACTTTCATGAAGCGGCTGGCCAGGTCTGACGTTCGACTGAAAGTAGCAGGCAATTGTAATTTGTTCATGGTTCCGACGATAACTCGCCTACTCTTTACGAACGACACCAATATATCTTTGACGTCCACAAACGACAAGTGCTGGCAGACGGGTCCTCCAGCTTAACGTCCTTCAAATAGACGGCACACACACATGACGAATCACTCCGCGCATGTGGAACAACAGGGTGACCGTTTAGAGCTGGGTCGAGATTCAAACCCAGACTAGACAGCTCAAAGACAAGTGCGCATACATCTAGCCTATCTTGCCAGCCCTGGCTGTGAAAAAAATGTGACCAATATGAACATGATCAAATGCCATTTCAGTAATTTTTGATAGAAACATGAAAAATCTTCCAAAATGCAGCAATACTATATAATTTAGTCAGACGAAGAGTTGTGCAGATGCGATTTGTTCTTTGTAGTTGTTTTTTTTTCCAATCATCTGTTCAAAAGTGAAGTCAAATTTGACCCAGAACAAAGTCTGCAATCATGTGTTGAGATTTAAAAGTAGAATATAAACCGTTCTTTGTACCAATGACGTGATAAAATGATATCCAATTCACTCCAGAGAAATGGAGATAGCAATGTGGCAATCAATAAAGATCGGGTCATATTAGTCACCACTTAGTTGTGGGGAGACAGCAATGACTGGCGGCAGAATATGACGAATGCTGTGAGATGGAGATAACTTTGCGGAAATCAGCACAGCAAATTAGGTGTCAGTGCAGCTGCCATAATTTTGCAAAATGTAATTGGTGCCCCTGACTGCGGCTCAGTTGCCAACCAATCCTTTATTCCACACTTCAAGTGTCATGAAATGTTAATCTGATCGTAATTTGGACCCCTGGTTTTGTTGTTGTTGTTGCAGTTGTCGTCGTTGTTGCTGTGTTTATTGCAACCGTTGATGAAAGGTGTTCCACTGGTTCAAACTTACTGCCAGCTTTTGGAGAGCACAGAAAGAATTTCAATGAAATTGCGTGATATTACATCATTATGATATTACGTGATATTGTACGGTGTGTACCCTGGTTAGAATAGGTACACCGTATCCCTGCGTGTCGTAAGAGGCGACTAAGAGGGTTGGCGTCAGGAAGGGCATCCGGCCATAAAAAACATTGCCTCAAAGAGAACCATGACAATTACAACTACATATGGGCAGGGTACAGCCCGAAGTGGAGATCGTTTTCTGAGGTTTGTGACATGGAATGTAGAGACAATGACAGGGAGATCAGAAGAAGAGTGGACATATGTTGTGTGCAAGAGACGAGATGGAAGGGAAGTGGTGTGAGAATGGTGAAGGGTAGGCAGGGACAGAAATACAAGTTTGTGTGGCAAGGGTGCCCGGAGGGCGTGAATGGTGTTGGTGTCCTGTTTTCTGAGGAGTTTGTAGACAGTGTGGTGAGTGTGACTAGAGTGAGTGATAGGTTGATGTTGGTGAAAATGATGATTGGAAAGCTCTTGGTGAACGTCATCTCGGGATATGCTCCGCAGGTTGGTCGGAGCGATGAAGAGAAGGACAAGGTCTGGTGTGCGATAGAGAAGCTGATGGAAAACGTGAAAGACGAGGAAGTTGTTGTGGTAGGAGGAGACCTAAATGGACATGTGGGAAGGAGTATGGACGGTTTTGAGGGAGTTCATGGGGGTTACGGATATGGTGTGAGAAATGGAGAAGGTGAAAGGATTTTGGAGTTTGCTGATGGAGCTGATTTGTTGATTTGTAATACTCAGTTCCAGAAAGGAGATAATAAGCTTGTTACATACACGTCAGGTGGGTCGACGACAACCGTCGACTACCTGATGGTGCATAGGCGAGACAGGGGGCACCTCCGGGACACAAAGGTGATCCTGGGGAAGGAGGCTGTTTCACAGCACCATTTGGTTGTCTGCGACATACGGTTGAAAGGTGCGAGGAGAGCTCGGCGGGTGAAGTACCAACCGAGAATGAAGGTGTGGAGGTTGAAAGAGGTGACAGTAAGGGAGGCATTAAAAGAGAGGCTGAGTAGGGTCAAGGCTGATGTGGTTAAGCTTGAACGTGGTTGGATGTCAATGAAAGATAGTCTGTTGGGAGCCGTTGGTGAGGTATGTGGATGGACCAAAGGACCACCGAGGCACTCGGAAACATGGTGGTGGGATGATGAAGTTGGAAAGAGGATTGACGAGAAGAGGAAGAAGGTCAAGGAGTGGCAGAAGGCGAAGGATACGGGAGCAGAAACAGCAGAGCATGAAAGTTATAAGGCAGCCAAGAAGGCTGCAAAGAAAGAGGTGGCAAAGGCGCAGGAGGCATGTAGGAAAATGTTCGGAGAACGCTTGGATTCGGAAGAGGGTCAGAGAGCGGTATTCAGGATTGCAAAGCAGATAGCGAAAGACAGGTGTGATGTGGTGCGGGTGAGTTGCTTGAAGGATGAAGTGGGACAAATCGTTATGGACCCAGATGGAATTAAAGGAAGATGGAAAAGCTATATGGAAATGCTGTTGAATACAGAGAATGAATGGGATGGCAACATAGAGAGTAACCCAGTTTTAGGACCGGCAGAGAAGATAACTGAGAAGGAAGTTGAGGAAGCGATAAAAACAATGAAGAGCAGAAAAGCGGGAGGGCCGACGGGAGTTGTGCGAGATATGTTGAAGGCAGCAGGAAGTTGGGGTGTGAAGAGAATGACAGAGATCTGCAATCTGGTGTTGAAAGAAGGCCGCATTCTAGTGTATTGGGAACTAAGTACCCTCGTCCCTCTATTCAAGGGGAAAGCTGACCCTCTGGAGTGTGGCTCGTACCGAGCGATAAAGTTATTGGAGCATGGAATGAAGGTATTGGAAAGGGTGGTGGAGAGGAGGATAAGCAAGAACGTGAAGATCGACGAAATGCAGTTTGGATTTATGCCAGGAAGAGGAAAGACAGACGCGCTCTTTATTGTGAGGCAGTTGCAGGAGAAGTACATGGAGAAGAGGAAGAAGTTGTTTCTTGGGTTTGTTGATCTGGAGAAAGCATTCGATGGGGTTCCACGCGAAGTATTGACATGGGCATTGAGGAAGTTAGAAGTGGAGGAATGGTTGATCAGAGTAGTGATGGCAATGTACAAAAGAGCGCGCACAGCTGTAAGGACGAAGGACGGGAACAGTGGTGAGTTTGAGGTGAAGGTGGGAGTGCATCAGGGGTCGGTACTAAGTCCACTACTATTTGTAGCTGTGATGGAGGTGCTGGCTCAGAACGTAAAGGAGGGTTTACCGTGGGAGTTGTTGTATGCAGATGATCTGGTGTTGATTGCGGAAAGTATGGATGGACTGAAGGAAAAGATGAACACGTGGAAGGAATGTATGGAGACAAAAGGTCTGAAGGTGAATATAGGAAAGACGAAGGCGAAGGCAAGTGGTAAAGCATGTGGTGAGGTGGAAAGAACTGGGAAGTGGCCATGTGCTATGTGCAGGAAGGGTGTCGGAGTGAACTCCATTCAATGTACAATGTGCGCTGAGTGGGTTCATCAAAAATGTAGTGGTCTGAGAGGGTCATTAACCAGTGTGGCAGCTACATTCAAATGTAAGGTGTGCACAGAGGGAGCTGCAGATGGAGGAAATGTTGAGTTGGATCTTGGAGACGGCGTGAAGCTGGAAGGTGTGAAAACATTTTGCTACCTCGGAGACATGCTGAATGGAGAAGGTGGATCAGACTCGGCAACGGTTGCTAGAGTGAGATGTGCATGGAAGAAGTTTCGGGAACTGAGTGGCATGCTGATGAGGAGGGGAGTGTTGTTGAAGCTGAAGGGAAAGGTGTCTGCTGCATGTGTGAGAAGTGTTATGATTTATGGGAGCGAGACATGGGTCATGAATGTAGAGCAGCAACGAAGGCTGGTAAGGGTGGAAATGCGAATGGTTCGGTGGATGTGCGGAGATCCGGCTATCTTCACCAAAATCTAATCATTTCGTCCTTTCCATACACACTACATCTCCGCCAAATTTCGTCTGAATCTGTCCACAATTTTGAGATATCTTGTTCACAGACAGACAGAGACAGACAGACATTGGTGAAAACATAACCTCCATCCACCTTGGGTGGCAGAGGTAATAAAAAAAAAATAGAGAAATTGAGGACAGTGTACGTCAACATTCCTACCCAGTCAACCTGCCATCATCAAGTTTAAGACAAGGTGTCAAAGGTACCAGTTGACATGCCAAGAGCTGCAGGAAAGAGGAGGAAATCTGTCCAAATCATCCCACCATGAAACAAAAAAATTAACCACAAATGACGAATCCAATGTCCTGAAGTTTAGCTTCAGTTCCATTCAAAAGTCTACCTTTTAATAATAGATGCATTCCAGTGTTCGAACATGATGATGACAGTTTAATCGTCTTGATGCACATTTATTTGTGCAAAGGGTTTGCCAGTTGAAAACAGATTCTCTAAAAAAGACACTTACACAAAGCTCCTCTTAATCTTTGGTATGATGTTCATTGGCATGACTGCCGTTCCTTGGCATGACTGCCGTTCCTTGGCATGACTGCCGTTCCTTGGCATGACTGCCGTTCCTTGGCATGACTGCCGTTCCTTGGCATGACTGCCGTTCCTTGGCATGACTGCCGTTCCTTGGCATGACTGCCGTTCCTTGGCATGACTGCCGTTCCTTGGCATGACTGCCGTTCCTTGGCATGACTGCCGTTCCTTGGCATGACTACCTTTCCTTGGCATGATTATCTTTCCTTGGCATTCATATAACAGGATACACACTCAACGCTTCCAGAGACGGTTCAAATCCCACCTTTCTCTTCAGGCTGCGAGTTGGCAATGCACCGCCAACTCATGTTACCCCTCCCCCAGCCCATCCACGATATTTTCTACCCCCATTAACCCTACCTCGCTCAACTTTCTTACTTGCAGGTTACCATGTTTCCTCCCATCATCTCTCTCATCTTTTCCCATTCGTTGTTCCATCTGCTTGTTTTGTCCAGGGGGTTGGCCCACTGCCCCACTATCAGTACGTTGCCATTTACCCTGTCATCTTGCTCTTCCAAGAGCCTAGATTTGTAGAGAGAAAAAAAAAAAGTTATGTTTTTAAACAGCTACAGGCCATGTTTTTATCTACAAAGTACTTTTATTGGCCATGTTGTTATTACCTCTGCCGCTGAAGGTGGACAGAGGTTTATGTTTTCACCCCTGTTTGTCTGTTTGTTTGTCTGTGAGAAGGATATCTCAAAAGGTTGTGGATGGATTCAGAGGAAACTTGGTGGCCAGGTTGAGTGTGTGATATGGACCAATTGATTTGATTTTGGTGAAAATATGGATCTGAGAAATTTTTAATTCTCAAGTGATTCTTCACCATTGAGAGATGGTGACAAAAACGATAGAAAGCACTAGCAAGGGCCCCGGTATTGCCCAGCCTATTTTTTGTGAGGGCATACAACACTTCCCGACATCCATTAAGGAATTGGGTCCCCAAGCACTTCCCTACACCCATTAAGGAATTGGGTCCCCACACACTTCCCGACACCTGCAATAGTGATTAAAAGAAAAGAAAAATCTCCAAAATCCAACTTTTTGCCTAAAACGCTCCTCGACACTCACTTATGAACTTCTCAAAGTTTGACGAAGATTTGTTCAGCCATCTCAGAAAAATGGTCACACACACACACACACACACACACACACACACACACACACACACACACACACACACACACACACACACACACACACACACACACACACACACACACCTTATAGTACAGATGATATTTCAAAAAGTTGTGGCCGAGTTATGCCAAAACTAAACGATGTGGTTGATTCGGTGACAGGAGCAAGCTGATTAGATTTTGGTTCAGGTCTGGATCCAGATCCGTCCTGTCAGTGGAGACAAAACGTAGACTGTTCAGCCTGGCAGAGGTATGTGTTCTGCTGAGCACAGTTTTCGTTTTGAGATGTTTACATATAGAGCATCAAATGGGAAAAGCAGAAGGGGGTCAAAATTCCCTATTTTTGAGTATGTCATATGTAGATGACCCCTCAACTTAAAGGTGACATAAAATAAAGTTTTAGATAGCAACAGGTTTTTGTTTTCTTTCCATCAAAACACTGTGCATACATTATCACAAAGCATCATGCTCCTAACAAAAACAAAGTGTCCACAGTAAAATCATACGTCATAACTTGTCAGCATGCGCATTGTTATTGCGAAGAAGCAAAATACGCAGGTATCAGCAAAATGCTTCATTTATGTGCACAATCTAAAACTTTTGAATCCTCAAAGGCAACACGGAATTCCAATTTCAAGATCGAATTTCTGAAAAAAGTTGCATTTCAATGTGTGTGTCGAATGTGTTTCAACGTGTGACTCTGGCGTGTGTGTCCAAATTAAATAAATGGAACCTTGATGGACGGGATTTAGAAATACTCCTGTAAGTCAATTGTCTCAGAGGTAACTTTGGGAATAAAACCAGTTGGAAGATTTACTTTGGGGAATTCATCTGTTTATTGGTTGCAAATTCTATTCTTACAAATCATTTTATCCATCCCAATGCCATTTTTTCTTAAAATACAGGCTTGAAATGTGTCGTCAATTATTGTCCCCACGCTTTTTGAAAGTAACAGGGGGATATTGTAATCGGCCCCGTCTGTCTGTCCATCCGTTCGTCCGACAGTCCATCCATCCGCCCATCCATCCGTCACGCTATCTCCTCCAAAACATTTCGGCAGAAATTCACCAAACTTGGTAGGTAGGATCACCACATGGCAAGATGGTGCAAGAGCAGTAGCATTGTTGGCCCCGCCCACTATGGCAGGGTCAAAAGGTCAAATGCCGAAAAATGCAATTGCCGGGACATTTTAAAATGAAACTGTACATACAATAAACATTGGGAGATACATTAAATATGTAACGATTTTTTTGGATTTGACCCCCAGTTCATGCCCCAGGGTCAGGAAGGTCACAACATGAAAAAAAACTTCAACAAAAATTGATATTGGGTTACTCCTGGTGGACCATTTTTGCCATGTTTCAAGTTTGCTTTAGGTGGGAAGCATAGGGATCTGCGATAACGCGCCATCAACCTCACTCGAGTATTGCTTAGAGAGGCAAGATTTTTTTTTTTCTTACTGATACTACTACTGCTGTTACTACAACTACTACTAGTATTGTTTCCACATTGTGGGGTTGGCCAGGGAATGCTTTTGACCCAGATCTTTCACAAACCAGCTGGCCAGGCCTGACCAGATGTTGAACTGAAAGTGGCAGGAATACGGAATTTGTTCAAGGTGCCGACAATAACTCAACTACTCTTTGCAAATGACACCGCTTAATATTAATGTCCATCAACTAATGCTTGCAGACAGTACACCAAGGCTCAACGTCCACCCAAGGGACGGCGCACATATAGATTAATCACCCTGCACGTGAAAAACCAGGGTGACAGTTTATGGCTGGGCCGAGATTCTAACCCAGGATATGCTGGGAGCTGCTCAAAGGCGAGGGCACATACCTCATAACAATCCTGCCAGACCTAAAAGATGCCTCCTCATAATAGGTCCCACAAAAGAAAAACATAGGGGCAATACCCCTGGGGCTCACCTGGTAGAATAAACAGTATATGCACTGACTAAAGGTATTTTAAACCAATTTCAATGGTTGCTGGAAGACAGGGCAGCATGTAGAATCATAGACATAATCATAAGACTTTAAACAAACAAAAAATACCCATTTTGGGGGGCAATCCCCCTCCCCTCAAACCCCGTGTACTTCCTCAGACCCAAATTTTTCCAATGCCTTGAACGAGCATTGGTACATCAGGGATGATGAAGGTTGTGGTGATATTTTATCAATTTTGTGTGTGTAGGTTCTGAGAAAAAAAAGCATATACCTATTTTGGGGGAAAAGCCCCCCCAATAGACCACCTTAGACCCCGATTTTTTAAATGCCAGGAATAAACTTTGGTACATCATGGGTGATGGAGGTTGTGGTAAAGTTTCATCGGAATTGTGTGTGTACTTTCTGAGAAGATAGCAAACACCAATTTTGGGGGGCAACTCCCCCCCCCCAGATTTTTTTTTTTAATGCCGTGAACAAACTATGGTACATCACGGGTGGTGAATGTTGTGGTAAAGTTTCATCAAAATAGTTTGCGTAGTTTCAGAGGAAAAAAGAAATTCCTATTTTGGGGGGTCAAACCTGGATCCGCTTTGACGCCCGGTAGACCCCCTTAGAAACACAACACATATCATTTGTGCCAAATTTGGTCGCAATCCCATCAACGGTTTCGGAGAATAAGTTGCAAGTGTTGACCGACCGACCGACGTACGACGCGCCATCGCATAAGCTCCCCTGAACTTCGTTCCAGGTGAGCTAAAAAATAATACCATCTGATATTTCAGTGGCTTTTATCATGGATTTGTCATCGATTGTATTTCCAAGAACAATCATTGTAAGGAAAATGAATATTGCAAAGGTCTTCATAAAATGCTTTAAACCAGTCAGCGATTTCATAACTTGTATTGCCAATGATGTAATTGAAAAGATGGTGTACTTATACAGCACTCTATTTTAGCAATTCCAACTTTCCCAAAGGCTTTGAAAAGAAATGAATACAAATTATCTGGTAGTGATGAAAGGATGCATACACAAGACAGCACGTGTTAATCGGTGCAGACATAAACAGGTGCAGAAACACACAAGCACACCTGAAAACGTTGTTATTCACACCACAACCAAAGTCTCCCCAGTACTGTCTTTCCTCTTTTCAAAGCTGTCATTTTTACCCAAAATGTGCATGGCTCTTCAGCCAGCCTCTATCATCCACTCACTTTCAGCAAGTAGACATTTCCACAAAACCAATTGCCAGACGGTTGGCAGCAACCACTTAGTGCATAGGTACAGATTCAACACAATATATACTGCTACGGTCCCACTGGGACAAGAAGGTCATGTGTCTTGTGAATCATAAAAGCTACCACACCACGTCGGAGATGGAAACGTCCTCAAAAATAAAGGTGCCAGCCTTAATCACCAGTCTACTACAGCCTCTCTTTCATACTGAAAATGGAGAAAAAGTTGTTTTGTAGACTTACGAGCCGAAACAACTCCATGTATTTGGATAAGGCATCAACAAATGCTCCACAAATACATCATGACAATGATTGCTCTTAGCAGTCCGAAAACCTGGTATTGTTTGACTGGAAAATCTTAACTTTTAACAATACACTTTTTGTAGCTCCTTAACTATTAAGAAAGCCTTTTTTTTTTCTTTTTCTTTTTTGTATACAAGATCGAGGCTCGTGAAAGAGCTAACATTAATCACACAGAAAGACAAACCGACACACAAAACACAAAAAACAAGGGGAGCGGCAGACAGGATGGGGAGAGAGGGGGAAGGACACAAACACAACATTTGAGAGCAGGGACATCGGGAGGACTTGGGGGTGAGGTGGGAGAGGTATAAAACATATGAACACTGCAAGGACTCTGGGGTGAATTACCGGGGGTAGAAAAGATCAAGGTTTTGGATTATTATTAATTTTTTTAATTTTTTTTGTATACTGAATCGAGGCTCGTGAAAGAGCTAACATTTATTTCACAAACAAATCAACCAGACAAACAAAATATATAAAAAGAGAGAGCGGAAGACAAGATGGGGAGAGGAGGGGAAGCACACAAACACAACACCTGAGAGTAGGGAGAAGCGCGGGAGGGAGAGGGCCTGGGGGGAGGAGGCGTGGGAAGGGGGGGGGGGAGAGGTATAAAACACAAGGAGCCCAAGGACTTTCAGGACAGAAGTTGGTATTTCAAAAAAGTGTAGGATTTGGGGTGAAATTAGCAGGGGTAGAAAAGATCAAGGTTTTGGATGGGGGAAGATAAGAGATGGTGGTGAACAGCTGTTTTAAAGACCTGGAGGGTGGAACATCACACGTCACATGGAACATGAGGAGTCAAACAATAACAAACAGTTTTCTACTAGTTTATACAACATAGAAACCAAGTGTATAGACGTACACACAAGGAGCTTCGTCAGCAATTTGAGAAGTTATCTGAAGTTATAGGAGAAGTTGGTCAATAACAGGAACAACCTGACATTTTCACTCCTGGAGCATTTACATCACTGTGGTGGAAAAGTTATATAAAAATAATAACCACCTTTAGAGGCCATTTTTCCCCGCAAAGCGGGGGTTGGCCTTTTTCGGGAACCGTGGTTGTTGTTGTTTTTCGGTCCCCTTTTTGAAGCAATGTTTTACGGCCGGATGCCCTTCCTGACGCCAACCCTTTTTGCCGCTTTTTTTTTTGTTTGTTTTTTTTGTTTTTTTTGTATACAAGATCGAGGCTCGTGAAAGAGCGAACATTAATCACACAGAAAGACAAACCGACACATAAAACATATAACATAGGGAGCGGTAGACAAGATGGGGAGAGAGGGGGAAGGACACAAACACAACATTTGAGAGCAGGGACCGAGAGACATGGAGACATCGAGAGATCTGAGAGAGGGCGAGGGCTTTGGGGGGGGGGGCGTGGGAAGGGGGCGGTGGGAGAGGTTAACGACAAACAGGGAATTACCAGTGAACTGGTACTCAATTAGCCGACCTCGGAAGGATGACAGGCTGAGTCAACCCCCCTGGCGTTAATTCAGCGATTGACCGGGATTCGAACCCAGGATCCTAGGATCCTAAGCCGGCACCCTAGCCGCTAGCCCAACACCAGGGTTGAAAAGTTGCTGCTGTTTATCCGGGGACCTCGAGTAGCTTGCTCGGAACATCATTTGTCGAGTGTCCACTCTATGATTCCATGATTCTTCATGTACAACAGAGTGAACTATGGCAGATACCTTTCAGCATACTGCTTGGAGATGTCCAACGTGAACAAAAACCATCGTGACATCAATGCCAATTGCAAGCAGCACATTTTATCACCCAGAGGCGGCAGGAGTATGGTTACTCCCAAACTGCACGTGATGAAATTATTGGACAATCGTGAAGCAAAGACAAAAGGTGGTTCGACTGGATTTGCTCTCAATAAATGTGTTGTACAAAGGTGGACCATGTCACAGCGCAAGAGAGAGATGCTTTTCGCAGAAAGTGCTAAGAGATGGCTGGTCAAAGTACCTCAACTAGACCTCAAATTGAACTCGATAAGGCACGAAGAGTACGTGATGAGAGGGATGTCAGTAATGTTATGCACACCATTCAAAATATGGTTAATCCCTTTGACACCTCATTGGAGGCAGATCAACTGTGACATATATCAAAAAAAACATCTGGCGAAGTTGTACCTTCACCTGTGGTTGCAGACATGGGAAAGAAAGCATTCATCGCCTTCTGTCAGAAGCGACTTCAGAAAATTGGGGAGACTTCTCCGAAGACAGACAGGAAGTTGTCTGTGAGACTTGTCGTTGTTGGAATTTTGAGAAAAGTTGACATTCAAGATATGCCGACTCACACACTAGGACCATTGCCAATGCCACAATCGAACCCTGACAGATCTCTTGTTAAGACCAATAAAGCCAAATTCATTCACTTTCTTGAGAGTTCTGTGAATCCACCACCAACCGTTGAGATACTTGAGAACTGGTTCAACGTGGATGTGAGATGCTGTGACATTAATCCAAATCATGAAACCACCATCAACATGTGGGCATTTTGCAGTCCAATAGCCAAATGGCCTTCTAAATCAAGCCGAGCTGGGCAAGTTGAAAATGGTACACTTTGTTCCAGACCGATACAAGGCCAAAAGCATCAAACGTAGTGAACGAGGATGAAGGACAGTTGATGGAACAAAAATCACAAAAATATTCTCTCCTGACGGAAAAAAAAATCCCACAGCAATGGAAAGAAATTCTGTTGGGTGGTGATAATAAGGAGAATCTTGTGAAGTTCCTCTATGAAAGATGTAGACCGTGGGCAGAGCCATTTTGTTTACTTTCGTGACCCACCTCGCATATCTACCTGCATTCATAATATGTTGTGTAAAAATATTACAGAATTCATATCTGAAACTCCTCAAGCACAAAACTTGCACATATTTTAAAATGTGGAAAAAACACAAAATGTTGACGATCTTTTTAATAAATATGGTCCAATCACAGCATGTGTAACATAGGCCAAGAGCGGTCGTGAGCGGTAATCAGCCAATCGCGTGCTTCGTTTCAGTATTGGTGCAGCTGTCATGGCGACTTGCATGTCATCAGATGCAGCTACGGAATGTGAAGAGATTCTGATGTTAGTTTTTTGGGGATTTTGCATCATGCATGTCATCAATACGCACAGCAGAGTGATTCCATTTTTTAAATATTCTTTAATAACATTTTTAATAAGTTAATTTTTAATAAATGTTATTTTTAATAACATTCCAATTCTTTTTTTAATAAGAGCTTTGATAACTAGTTTGATAATTAATACTCAGTTATTCAGTTTGATATTAAAATTAGAATGGCCATCTTCTGGTAAAAAAAAATTATTGTATAATTTCCTTACTTTATAAGACTGTGCGTGTGTGTGTGTGCATGCATGTGTATATGGGGATGTGGATGTGGGTGTGGGTGTGGGTGTGGGTGTGGGACCTCGATCACCCACAGTCCTGGACAGTTTCCCCATCTCTACAGAAACTACATACTTTATATTTAGAATTCCCATTCAGTTATATACAGCTATATAATAATGGACACAAGATGGCGCTGTAGTTTTTGCTAATTAGCACAACTAATTGATGTGCAACGTTTTGCACTGATGAGTTATGAATTCTTCATAAGTGATTTTTAAACTAAATATGTGCAAAATGTCAGCTTGATACCAGAGGTGGGTCACAAAAGAAAAAAAAAAATAGACACAGAACAGAGACATTTTGCCTGTTCGGCCCATGGCCTAATGGTGCAAGTCTCGAAAGAAGCTGATTGATGACAACATAGTCTTCATGGACATGGAAGCAAACGTCATACCATCCGAGAACCAGGAAGAAGCAGACACAAAACTACTTCTCTCAGTGCGTATGATGTTAATGTTGGTGGGCATATCATCATTAACAGTTCTGACATGGATATCTTTTTCGTGTGCTTGTCATTTTGCTACGACATTCATGCCAACCTCTACTTCAATATGGGCAGAGGAAACAACACTCGCACAGATTATGTTTGTCCCATCTTTGACAACTTTGGGAAAGATGTATGTGCTGCTCTCATTAGATTTCACTGCTTTTCCGGTTGAGATAGTGAATGCTCCATACAGAATGGGGAACGTTAAGGTAATAGAGGTCCTTATAATTGTAAGCAAAATGCCCTGTTCCAACTTTTGAGAAGTTCAGGATATCATTTACTGTTTGGCAATCCCGGTGTGAAGACCCTGAGGTATACACTTGTGAACGATATGTGCAGAGTGGATGCTGAGATGTTCAACAAAGCCTGATGTAAAATGTTCAAGACCTGAGGTTGTGCAGAGAAGCTCTTGCCTCCAAACAAGGATTCTCTGTGATAAGCATATTCACCCTGCCAACTACCAAGCTGCCATACATTTAATAAGTTTTGAGAATAACCCAAAAATCCCATCTCCAAAAGACCATGGGTGTGAACTTGAGGGTAACTTTCTTGTCGCAGATTGGATGTCTCTTCTACCAGCAATGGCCAGGGTTATGGAACTTGTACATTGTTCTTGCAAAAAATAAAAATAACTAGACCGTTCATAGAAAACCTAACCCTATGCAGTCTTTAGAGAAAGGACATGGGAAGAGTGTTTTCAACTCAACAACAAAATATTGCATATGATCTACACTAGATTTGTTCATGGATTTTGAATAACAGGTGCGATGGAAACTTTCTAGGAGAAACCGACGATTTTAGAACGACATTTGAGAAAAAGATGCACTTAAACAAACGGATATTTTGTACGAAGTTAGCTCTGTGGTTGCATCCCTATGTGCCACCATTTTTATCTGAATCTCGCTTTTACTCCGCCCTCAGAGTGCACAGCAAATTTGATTGGTCGAGACATCATAAATAATTTTCCCAAGTACTACTAAGCTGGAGGGTTTTGGAAGTGCAAACAAAGTGATTTGTATTCTAGTGTTCAAAAATATATTATTCAATTGAAAATAAAACTTTTAAAGGTTGTAGAAAAACAAGAATGACCGCACTGTGGTCAAAACCTGCAACAAAATCTGGAAACGGGCCGATTTGGAAACGCACATTGAAAGCACTCTTAATAGATGAACAGCGGGTTGGGAAACACACATTTAAAGCACTCTTAAAATATTAACAGCAGATTGGTAAACACATTTAAAGCACTCTTAAAAGATGAACAGCGGGTTGGGAAACACATTTAAAGCACTCTTAAAAGATGAACAGCGGGTTGGGAAGCACACATTTAAAGCACTCTTAAAAGATGAACAGCGGGTTGGGAAACACATTTAAAGCACTCTTAAAAGATGAACAGAGGGTTGGGAAACACAGTTAAAGCACTCTTAAAAGTTGAACAGAGGGTTGGTAAACAAACATTTAAAGCACTCTTAAAATATGAACAGCAGGTTGGGAAACACAGTTAAAGCACTCTTAAAAGATGAACAACGGGTTAGGAAACACATTTAAAGCACTCTTAAAAGACGAACAGCGGGTTGGGAAACACATTTAAAGCACTCTTAAAAGATGAACAGCGGGTTGGGAAACACACATTTAAAGCACTCTTAAAAGATGAACAGCAGGTTGGGAAACACATTTAAAGCACTCTTAAAAGATGTACAGCAGATTGGGAAACACATATTTAAAGCACTCTTAAAAGATGAACATTGTCATGGGGAAACACACATTTAATGTACTCTTAAAAGATGTACAGCGGATTGGGAAACACACATTTAAAGTACTCTTAAAAGATGAACAGCAGATTGGGAAACATTTAAAGCACTCTTAAAAGATGAACATTGTTATTGGGAAACACACATTTAATGTACTCTTAAAAGATGTACAGCGGATTGGGAAACACACATTTAATGTACTCTTAAAAGATGAGCAGCAGATTGGGAAACATATTTAAAGCACTCTTAAAAGATGAACATTGTTATTGGGAAACACACATTTAATGCACTCTTAAAAGATGAACAGCGGATTGGGAAACACATATTTAAAGCACTCTTAAAAGATGAACATTGTTATTGGGAAACACACATTTAATGTACTCTTAAAAGATGAACAGAGGGTTGGGAAACATTTAAATTACTCTTAAAAGATGAACAGCAGATTGGGAAACACACATTTAAAGCACTCTTAAAATATGAACAGCGGATTAGGAAACACATATTTAAAGCACTTTTAAAAGATGAACATTGTTATTGGGAAACATTTAATGTACTCTTAAAAGATGAACAGCGGATTAGAAAACACACATTTAAAGCACTCTTAAAAGATGAACATTGTTATTGGGAAACACACATTTAATGTACTCTTAAAAGATGAACAGCAGATTAGGAAACACATATTTAAAGCACTCTTAAAAGATGAACATTGTTATTGGGAAACATTTAATGTACTCTTAAAAGATGAACAGCGGATTGGGAAACACACACTTAAAGCACTCTTAAAAGATGAACATTGTTATGGGGAAACACACATTTAATCCTCTATTAAAAGATGAGCAGCGGATTGGGAAACACATTTAATGCGCAATTAAAAGATTAACTTGACACTTCACCGTGCGTTCTGATGTTTACCGTGTGTTCTAACGAGCTTGATTAAACCTTACTATTATTCAACATATCAAGAGATCTTTCAGGGGCCCTCATCAAAAACACTTGACACAAACAAAGCCAATGGAAATGTGATGCAACAATCTTGGGTTGTGTATAATTAACAGAGGCCCATAGGCCTAATTTGTTAGGCCCAGAATAAAACCAATATGGCAGCCATATTATTTTGTCTTGGTGCTATGGTGGGTGGGAGTCAAGTGACATCCATGGGTGTGGTCCATTATGAATGTCAGACATTTCTAAGGTTCCACTGTGGTTCCGCCATATTGGCTTTCTTTTTTTCAATATGGGCAGAGTGGTGAAATATCATGCCTGATCCCTTTGAAAATCCAGTATTCTGGGAGAAAATTAAACAGACAAAAATCTGTTTAATCAAAGCCACGTGGAAACAATGGCCGAGAGAAATAGTGTTTCACTTGTTGAAATTGCACTCGGACAACTCCAACAAGAACCCCGACAACAACAACAGTAACAACACCAATAGCAAGAGGATTGTGAAGCTCTTATAGGCGTGTGACATGTCGCAGGTAAAAACAGCGATAACAGAAAATTTAATTGGAAGTTTACCGCCTCTCATGCACCTTCTTTTCCACCACCTTATTTATCACATTAAATTAGTTATTCGTGCCTGTTGTTCATGTCCTTCATTACGTCCCCAAAAATAATGTTTCCTGTTTGGAATGATTTACATTTTTTGTCTGCCTACCAGACAGACAGACTGAAGCAATTGCTGTACCGTGCTGTGCACATGCACTCTCAGGACGAGACTCCATACAATTTTCCAACTTCAAAGTCAAAGTACTGCGAAACTGCAGGTTCGTGTTCAGGTTCGTGTTCAGGTTCAGGTTCGTGTTCAGATTAATGTTCCGATTAATGTTCCGATTCATGTTCAACATGTACAATTCAATTAAAATTAGGTAGCTCCTCGCTCATTGACTGTCTGTCTAACAGGTGTCAGACAGAGTGAAGCAATTGCTTAACCCCGGTTTGCACTATGCGTACGGTCCAAGGAATGTGGTCTTGTCTTCTCAAAAAGTGGCATGGTACAGACATTCGTACTTGTGTCGGCTGAAAATGTAGTTGCAGTGCCAGTCATTCGGGGATGATGTAAAAAATCAGGCCCTCGATTCAGATATTGACATCTAATTAACAGTGAATGCATTTCACTGCAATTGCATTAATTTTCAGACTTACTTTTGATCTGGAAATGATAATAGGAAACATATTGCTGTGAGAGCAAGCTCAACTATTCGTGAAGCAGTTACGTGTACAAATACAGGATTGCGGTCCATCTAACCAAAGCCCACAATAATGTGTCAAAAGTTACTGATATCAGATCACCATAAATTTTAATATGTCATACGCTTCTTAGTAAAGCATTACTAGGATATAGACCCGTGGCTTCGCTGACGGAAATGCCAATGTTTGCTCCGCTGGCTAATCTATGGGGCAAGAACAAAAAAGGATTCCTGGGAGATCCTGCACTCCGTGCGGTGAAAATCAGCGTTGCAAGTAGGCGTTTGCAGTTTCGACACGTGTGCCCATGTACACATACACACAAACCGACCTTTATTAAAAGATTTTTTTTTAAATTCTTTTTGTGTCACAAACCTTCCTAGGAGATCCCCGAATCCACCGTAATTGGATTTATTGAAATCTGTTAATCCGTTCACAAGTTATAACACGACAAACAAACAGACAGACAGACAGACAGACACGGCTCCTTTTATAATAGTATAAAGATAGATTAGAACTGGAAAACGGCAGACTGCGTGTCATGTGCATGTATGTCTGAATGGCGGATGCATGCTACATATGCATATGTGCTTTGGGGCGTGGGTAGGGGGAGATAAAGATAGTTAACACATCAGTGGTGGTGAAGACAGCATCTGACACATGGGAGAGAGTGGGGGGGGGGGGGAGGGGGTTGAGAGAGGGGGGGTTGGGAGAGAGTGGGTGGGGAGAGTAGAGTGGGTGGGAGAGCGGGTGGGAGAGCGGGTGGGAGAGCGGGTGGGAGGGGGAGTGGGTGGGGGAGTGGGTGGGAGAGTTGGGGGATGGATGGGGGAGTGGTGGGCGTGGGTGGGGGTGGGGTGGGTGAATGGGTGGGGGGGGGGGGAGAGTGGGTGGGAGGGTGGGTGGGTGGGAGAGTGGGTGGGTGGGAGAGTGGGTGGGTGGTTGGGAGAGTGGGTGGGTGGGAGGGAGAGTGGGTGGGTGGGAGAGTGGGTGGGTGGGTGGGTGGGTGGGTGGGAGAGTGGGTGGGTGGGTGGGTGGGTGGGAGAGTGGGTGGGTGGGTGGGAGAGTGGGTGGGTGGGAGAGTGGGTGGGTGGGAGAGTGGGTGGGTGGGTGGGTGGGAGAGTGGGTCGGTGGGTGGGTGGGAGAGTGGGTCGGTGGGTGGGTGGGTGGGAGAGTGGGTCGGTGGGTGGGTGGGTGGGAGAGTGGGAGGGTGGGTGGGAGAGTGGGTGGGTGGGAGAGTGGGTGGGTGGGTGGGAGAGTTTTTGAGTGGGTGGGTGGGTGGGTGGGTGGGAGAGTGGATGGGTGGGTGGGAGAGTGGGTGAGTGGGTGGGTGGGTGGGTGGGAGAGTGGGTGGGTGGGTGGGAGAGTGGGTGGGTGGGTGGGAGAGTGGGTGGGTGGGTGGGTGGGAGAGTGGGAGAGTGGGTGGGTGGGTGGGTGGGAGAGTGGGAGAGTGGGTGGGTGGGTGGGTGGGAGAGTGGGAGAGTGGGTGGGTGGGTGGGTGGGAGAGTGGGTGGGTGGGTGGGTGGGAGAGTGGGTGGGTGGGTGGGTGGGAGAGTGGGTGGGTGGGTGGGTGGGTGGGGAGAGTGGGTGGGTGGGTGGGTGGGAGAGTGGGTGGGTGGGTGGGTGGGAGGGTGGGTGGGTGGGAGAGTGGGTGGGTGGGTGGGTGGGAGAGTGGGTGGGTGGGTGGGTGGGTGGGAGAGTGGGTGGGTGGGTGGGTGGGTGGGTGGGAGAGTGGGTGGGAGAGTGGGTGGGTGGGTGGGTGGGAGAGTGGGTGGGTGGGTGAGTGAGTGGGTGGGTGGGTGGGTGGGTGGGTGAGTGGGTGGGTGGGTGGGTGGGTGGGTGGGGTGAGTGGGTGGGAGAGTGGGTGGGAGAGTGGGTGGGTGGGTGGGTGGGTGAGTGGGTGGGAGAGTGGGTGGGTGGGTGGGTGGGAGAGTGGGTGGGTGGGTGGGTGGGTGGGGAGAGTGGGTGGGTGGGTGGGTGGGAGAGTGGGTGGGTGAGTGGGTGGGTGGGAGAGTGGGTGGGTAGGTGGGTGGGAGAGTGGGTGGGTGGGTGGGAGAGTGGGTGGGTGGGTGGGAGGGTGGGTGGGAGAGTGGGTGGGTGGGTGGGTGGGTGGGAGAGTGGGTGGGTGGGTGGGTGGGAGAGTGGGTGGGTGGGTGGGTGGGTGGGAGAGTGGGTGGGTGGGTGGGTGGGAGAGTGGGTGGGTGGGTGGGAGAGTGGGTGGGTGGGTGGGTGGGTGGGAGAGTGGGTGGGTGGGTGGGTGGGTGGGAGAGTAGGTGGGTGGGTGGGAGAGTGGGTGGGTGGGTGGGAGAGTGGGAGAGTGGGTGGGTGGGAGAGTGGGTGGGAGAGTGGGTGGGAGAGTGGGTGGGTGGGTGGGAGAGTGGGTGGGAGAGTGGGTGGGTGGGTGGGGGTGTGGGTGGGTGGGTGGGTGGGAGAGTGGGTGGGAGAGTGGGTGGGTGGGTGGGTGGGAGAGTGGGTGGGTGGGTGGGTGGGAGAGTGGGTGGGTGGGAGAGTGGGGTGGGTGGGTGGGTGGGAGAGTGGGTGGGTGGGTGGGTGGTGGGTGGGAGAGTGGGTGGGAGAGTGGGTGGGTGGGTGGGAGAGTGGGTGGGTGGGTGGGAGAGTGGGTGGGTGGGTGGGTGGGTGGGAGAGTGGATGGGTGGGTGGGAGAGTGGGTGGGTGGGAGAGTGGGTGGGTGGGTGGGTGGGTGGGAGAGTGGGTGGGTGGGTGGGAGAGTGGGTGGGTGGGTGGGTGGGTGGGAGAGTGGGTGGGTGGGTGGGTGGGTGGGAGAGTGGGTGGGTGGGTGGGTGGGGTGGGAGAGTGGGTGGGTAGGTGGGTGGGAGAGTGGGTGGGTGGGTGGGTGGGAGAGTGGGTGGGTGGGTGGGTGGGAGAGTGGGTGGGTGGGTGGGTGGGAGAGTGGGTGGGTGGGTGGGTGGAGGGTGGGTGGGAGAGTGGGTGGGTGGGTGGGTGGGAGAGTGGGTGGGTGGGTGGGGTGGGTGGGAGAGTGGGTGGGTGGGTGGGTGGGAGAGTGGGTGGGTGGGTGGGTGGGAGAGTGGGTGGGTGGGTGGGTGGGAGAGTGGGTGGGTGGGTGGGAGAGTGGGTGGGAGAGTGGGTGGGTGGGTGGGTGGGAGAGTGGGTGGGTGGGTGGGTGGGAGAGTGGGTGGGTGGGTGGGTGGGAGAGTGGGTGGGTGGGTGGGTGGGAGAGTGGGTGGGTGGGAGAGTGGGTGGGTGGGAGAGTGGGTGGGTGGGTGGGTGGGAGAGTGGGTGGGTGGGTGGGTGGGAGAGTGGGTGGGTGGGTGGGTGGGTGGGTGGGGAGAGTGGGTGGGTGGGTGGGAGAGTGGGTGGGTGGGTGGGAGAGTGGATGGGTGGGTGGGAGAGTGGATGGGTGGGTGGGAGAGTGGGTGGGTGGGAGAGTGGATGGGTGGGAGAGTGGATGGGTGGGTGGGAGAGTGGATGGGTGGGTGGGAGGGTGGGTCGGGAGGTGGGAGGGTGGGTGGGTCGGGAGGTGGGAGGGTGGGTGGGGGGGGAGTGGGTGGGTGGGGGGGGAGTGGGTGGGTGGGGGTGGGAGAGTGGGTGGGGGTGGGAGAGTGGGTGGGAGAGTGGGTGGGAGAGTGGGTGGGGGAGTGGGTGGGAGAGTGGGTGGGGGAGTGGGTGGGGGAGTGGGAGAGTGGATTGGGGGGGGGTGGGAGAGTGGATTGGGGGGGGGGGTGGGAGAGTGGCTGGGGGGGGGGTGGGAGAGTGGGGGGGGGAGGGGTGGCAGAGTGGATGGCGGGGGGTGGCAGAGTGGATGGGGGGAAGTGGGAGAGTGGATGGGGGGAAGTGGGAGAGTGGGTGGGGAAGTGGGAGAGTGGGTGGGGGGTGGGAGAGTGGGTGGGGGGTGGGAGAGTGGGTGGGAGAGTGGATGGGGGGGGTGGAACAATGGGTGGAGGGGGGGGGGAGATATAGTGGTTGGGGGAGGGGGGAGAGAGAGAAACGATATAGAGGTCACACAAACGTGCACAAACAATAACATACATTAACAATAACAGGTGAAGCAGTGTCACTGTCCACGCTCTACATAACACGAGATCAATGGCCAGGTGTCTTCAGTGCTGCAAGCAAAAGGCAAGACGACATAAGCATGGTGAGAAAGAGAAACAACACGTAAGGAGCACGACGTGCTGAGATCCCAGGGTAATACTAATACATAATTAACAGTTATAAATGGCCAATTAATTGACAGTTTCACAATTCAAGGCACCGTGTGTCCCACGTCCATGTACGGATTGAATGTACAGTTTCGGAGCCGCGCGGAAACAATGGGCCGGGAGAGGGAGAGGAAGCTGCCTGATGAGACGGACGAGTCGAGGGCACTGTACACGGACAAAAATGACGACATAGATACCGGTACACGTCCGAAGGGAGTCAGACACAAAGAAGCACGATTAAAGAAGAAACAAACGGAAATAGCAATTTAGAGATAATCTCACTGAGTGAACCGAGGGAAGGACGAGGGAGCTTGTACAAAAACGACGAACGTCGGACAAGGTGCAGACAAATGTATAATGTGGGGACGCGTGTTCAGAACTCACCATGTCGTACACGTTCAGGACCACCGGCTCGTTCGCCATCACTCTGGCCCAGCACCCCGCCGGCGGCGAGAGGAACCAAACGGGCGGGACGGGGGCCGCGCACACCCCTCTCCCTAATGATGCGGATGGACTCCCTCTTCCCGCTATTGCTTGTTGTCCTGCTTCATCTGCTTTGTCCACCGCTGCATGTCGCTAAGGGCAGCAGCGCACACCCACCCCTCTCCCCCTTTCCCCAGCACTCCCCCTCTGGCTCCTTCCTCTCCGACTACTAGTACTACCCCCTTCCCTTTCCCTCTCCTCCCTCTTTTCACCCCATTACCTCGGAAACTCCCCTCACCGGATATTTTGGGTGTATGTGGACAACAACATGGATATCGCTATCTTCTGGTAATAATGGATCGCTGCAACTTGTAAGCAAAAGCAGGAACCTGTGGCAACGGAAAACTCGCACCTGGGTTGGATATTATTATTAGTCCATGTGTGTGTGTGTGTGTGTGTGTGTGTGTGGGGATCAGGTGGGGATGACGTGACTGTTCCAAACCGTGTTTTTCTACTTTTACTTTTACTCGTAATGGCTCCAACCTTCCGGCAGGTTCAACCACTTGCACTGTGCCACGCGTCACACGTGTACACACGAAAACTGCAAGTCGCTTCCACCTCACTCTCACGGAGAAGGGGCAGGGGGGTTATGTCATGTACATGACCTGATCCTGGATACCCCGAACACGTGTGCAAACCTTTGTGTCGATCAGCCAGGTCGTTCTACATTCTGTAAAGTTCAGACATAGATTTACATTACAAAGAATTTCCGATTTTTAGCATGATAATGATACATTAACCATCAAGGTAGAGCTTGAACACACGTCACCTGCAGCACAAAAACTTGGAGCTTGCATGTACACACGTCACCTGCACGACAAAAACTTGGAGCTTGCATGTACACACGTCAACGACAGCACAAAAACTTGGACCTTGCTTGTACACACGTCACCTGCAGGACAAAAACTTGGAACTTGCATGTACACACGTCACCTACAGCACAAAAACTTGGGTCTTGCTTGTACACATGTCACCTTCAGGACAAAAACTTGGAGCTTGCATGTACACACGTCACCTACAGGACAAAAACTTGGAGCTTGCTTGTACACACGTCACCTGCAGGACAAAAACTTGGAGCTTGTATGTACACACATCACCTGCAGGACAAAACCTTGGAGCTTGCTTGTACACACGTCACCTACAGGACAAAAACTTGGAACTTGCTTGTACACACGTCACCTTCAGGACAAAAACTTGGAGCTTGCTTGTACACACGTCACGTGCAGGACAAAAACTTGGAGCTTGTATGTACACACGTCACCTTCAGGACAAAAACTTGGAGCTCGCTTGTTCACACGTCACCTTCAGGACAAAAACTTGGAGCTTGCATGTACACACGTCAACTGCAGCACAAAAACTTGGACCTTGCTTGTACACACGTCACCTTCAGGACAAAAACTTGGAGCTTGCATGTACACACGTCACCTGCAATACAAAAACCTGGAGCTTGCATGAACACACGTCACCTTTAGGACAAAAACCTGGAGCTTGCTTGTACACACATCACCTTCAGGACAAAAACTTGGAGCTTGCTTGAACTCACGTCACCTTCAGGACAAAAACTTGGAGCTTGCTTGTACACACATCACCTGCAGCACAAAAACTTGGAGCTTGCTTGTACACACGTCACCTTCAGGACAAAAACTTGGAGCTTGCTTGTACACACATCACCTTCAGGACAAAAACTTGGAGCTTGCATGTACACACATCACCTTCAGGACAAAAAATTTGGAGCTTGCATGTACACACGTCACCTGCAGGACAAAAACTTGGAGCTTGCTTGTACACACATCACCTTTAGGACAAAAACTTGGAGCTTGCTTGTACACACGTCACCTTCAGGACAAAAACTTGGAGCTTGCATGTACACACGTCACCTGCAGAACAGAAACTTGGAGCTTGCTTGTACACACGTCACATTCAGGACAAAAACGTGGAACTTGCATGTACACACGTCACCTGCAGGACAAAAACTTGGAGCTTGCATGTACACACATCACCTTCAGGACAAAACTTGGAGCTTGCTTGTACACACGTCACCTTCAGGACAAAAACTGGGAGCTTGCTTGTACACACGTCACCTTCAGGACAAAAACTTGGAGCTTGCATGTACACACGTCACCTGCAGGACAAAATCTTGGAGCTTGCTTGTACACACATCACATTCAGGACAAAAACTTGGAGCTTGCTTGTACACACGTCACCTTCAGGACAAAAACCTGGAGCTTGCAAGTACACACGTCACCTGCAGCACAAAAACTTGGAGCTTGCTTGTACACACGTCACCTGCAGGACAAAAACCTGGAGCTTGCATGAGCACACGTCACCTTTCAGACAAAAACTTGGAGCTTGCTTGTGCACACATCACCTTCAGGACAAAAACTTGGAGCTTGCTTGTACTCACGTCACCTTCAGGACAAAAACTTGGAGCTTGCTTGTACACACGTCACCTTTCAGACAAAAACTTGGACCTTGCTTGTACACACATCACCTTCAGGACAAAAACTTGGAGCTTGCTTGTACACACATCACCTTCAGGACAAAAACTTGGAGCTTGCTTGTACTCACGTCACCTTCAGGACAAAAACTTGGAGCTTGCTTGTACACACATCACCTTCAGGACAAAAACTTGGAGCTTGCTTGTACACACGTCACCTACAGGACAAAAACTTGGAGCTTGCTTGTACTCACGTCACCTTCAGGACAAAAACTTGGAGCTTGCTTGTACACACGTCACCTTCAGGACAAAAACTTGGAGCTTGCTTGTACACACGTCACATTCAGGACAAAAACTGGGAGCTTGCATGTACACACATCACCTTCAGGACAAAAACTTGGAACTTGCATGTACACACGTCACCTGCAGGACAAAAACTTGGAGCTTGCATGTACACACATCACCTTCAGGACAAAAACTTGGAGCTTGCTTGTACACACGTCACCTTCAGGACAAAAACTGGGAGCTTGCATGTACACACATCACCTTCAGGACAAAAACTTGGAGCTTGCTTGTACACACGTCACCTTCAGGACAAAAACTTGGAGCTTGCATGTACACACGTCACCTGCAGGACAAAAACTTAGAGCTTGCTTGTACACACATCACATTCAGGACAAAAACTTGGAGCTTGCTTGTATACACGTCACCTGCATGCCAAAAACTTGGAGCTTGCATGTACACACATCACCTTCAGGACAAAAACTTGGAGCATGCTTGTACACACATCACCTTCAGGACAAAAACTTGGAGCTGGCTTGTACACACATCACCTGCAGGACAACACGTCACCTGCAGGACAAAAACTTGGAGCTGGCTTGTACACACATCACCTGCAGGACAAAAACTTGGAGCTTGCTTGTACACACGTCACCTTCAGGACAAAAACTTGGAGCTTGCTTGTACACACGTCACCTTCAGGACAAAAACTTGGAGCTTGCATGTACACACGTCACCTGCAGGACAAAAACTTGGAGCTTTTATGTTCACACATCACCTGCAGGACAAAAACTTGGAGCTTGCTTGTGCACACGTCACCTGCAGGACAAAAACTTGGAGCTTGCTTGTACACACGTCACCTTCAGGACAAAAACTTGGAGCTTGCATGTACACACGTCACCTGCAGGACAAAAACTTGGAACTTTTATGTACACACATCACCTGCAGGAAAAAAACTTGGAGCTTGCTTGTGCACACGTCACCTACAGGACAAAAACTTGGAGCTTTTATGTACACACATCACCTGCAGGACAAAAACTTGGAGCTTGCTTGTGCACACGTCACCTGCAGGACAAAAACTTGGAGCTTGCTTGTGCACACGTCACCTGCAGAACAAAAACTTGGAGCTTGCATGTACACACATCACCTGCAGGACAAAACCTTGGAGCTTGCATGTACACACATCACCTTCAGGACAAAAACGTTTGGAAACATCAGTGTACTTAATAAATCGTTAAATACAGGACATTAGTGGACAACAGCCAAATACATACCTTATACGAGATTTGAAACCAAGGTTCGAAACATCATTACCCATTGCTTCAGGTGAGAACACAAAACAGGTGAACCAAAACACAAAACAGGTGAACCAAAACGCAAAACAGGTGAACCAAAACACAAAGCAGGTGAACCGAAACACAAAACAGGTGAACCAAAACACAAAACTGGTGAACGAAAACACAAAACAGATGAACCAAAACACAAAACAGGTGAACCAAAACACAAAACTGGTGAACCAAAACACAAAACTGGTGAACCAAAACACAAAACTGGTGAACCAAAACACATAAACAGGTGAAAAACACAAAACAGATGAACAAAACACAAAACAGATGAACCAAAACACAAAACAGATGAACCAAAACACAAAACAGCTGAACCAAAACACAAAACAGATGAACCAAAACACAAAACAGGTGAACCAAAACACAAAACAGATGAACCAAAACACAAAACAGGTGAACCAAAACACAAAACAGGTGAACAAAAACACAAAACAGATGAACCAAAACACAAAACAGATGACCCAAAACACAAAACAGGTGAACCAAAACGCAAAACAGATGCACCAAAACGCAAAACAGGTGAACCAAAACGCAAAACAGATGCACCAAAACGCAAAACAGATGAACAAAAACCCAAAACAGATGAACCAAAACACAAAACTGGTGAACCAAAACACAAAACAGGTGAACCAAAACACAAAACAGGTGACCCAAAACACAAAACTGGTGAACCAAAACACAAAACAGGTGAACCAAAACACAAAACAGATGAACCAAAATACAAAACTGGTGAACCAAAACACAAAACAGGTGAACCAAAACACAAAACAGATGAACCAAAACACAAAACAGGTGAACCAAAACACAAAACTGGTGAACCAAAACACAAAACAGGTGAACCAAAACACAAAACCGGTGAACCAAAACACAAAACAGGTGAACCAAAACACAAAACAGATGAACCAAAACACAAAACAGGTGAACCAAAATACAAAACAGGTGAACCAAAACACAAAACAGGTGAACCAAAACGCAAAACAGGTGAACCAAAACACAAAACTGGTGAACCAAAACACAAAACAGGTGAACCAAAACACAAAACAGGTGAACCAAAACGCAAAACAGGTGAACTGAAACACAAAACAGGTGAACCAAAACACAAAACAGGTGAACCAAAACACAAAACAGGTGAACCGAAACACAAAACAGGTGAACCAAAATACAAAACAGGTGAACCGAAACACAAAACAGGTGAACCAAAACACAAAACAGGTGAACCAAAACACAAAACAGATGAACCAAAACACAAAACTGGTGAACCAAAACACAAAACAGATGAACCAAAACACAAAACAGGTGAACCAAAACACAAAACAGGTGAACCAAAACACAAAACTGGTGAACCAAAACACAAAACAGGTGAACCAAAACACAAAACAGATGAACCAAAACACAAAACTGGTGAACCAAAACACAAAACAGGTGAACCAAAACACAAAACAGGTGAACCAAAACGCAAAACAGATGAACAAAAACACAAAACAGGTGAACCAAAACACAAAACAGGTGAACCAAAACGCAAAACAGATGAACAAAAACACAAAACAGGTGAACCAAAACACAAAACAGGTGAACCAAAACGCAAAACAGATGAACCAAAACGCAAAACAGATGAACAAAAACACAAAACAGATGAACCAAAACGCAAAACAGATGAACCAAAACGCAAAACAGATGAACAAAAACACAAAACAGATGACCCAAAACACAAAACAGATGAACCAAAACACAAAACAGATGAACCAAACCGCAAAACAGATGAACCAAAACGCAAAACAGATGAACCAAAACGCAAAACAGATGATCAAAAACTCAAAACAGATGAACCAAAACACAAAACAGATGAACCAAAACGCAAAACAGATGAACCAAAACACAAAACAGATGACCCAAAACGCAAAACAGATGAACCAAGATGCAAAACAGGTGAACCAAAACACAATACAGGTGAACCAAAACACAAAACAGATGAACAAAAACACAAAACAGGTGAACCAAAACACAAAACTGGTGAACCAAAACACAAAACAGGTGAACCAAAACACAAAACAGGTGAACCGAAACACAAAACAGGTGAACCAAAATACAAAACAGGTGAACTGAAACACAAAAAGGTGAACTGAAACACAAAACAGGTGAACCAAAACACAAAACAGATGAACCAAAACACAAAACAGGTGAACCAAAACACAAAACAGGTGAACCAAAACACAAAACAGGTGAACCAAAACGCAAAACAGGTGAACCAAAACACAAAACAGGTGAACCAAAACACAAAACTGGTGAACCAAAACACAAAACAGGTGAACCAAAACACAAAACAGATGAACAAAAACACAAAACAGATGAACCAAAACACAAAACAGGTGAACCAAAACACAAAACAGGTGAACCAAAACACAAAACTGGTGAACCAAAACACAAAACAGGTGAACCAAAACACAAAACAGGTGAACCGAAACACAAAACAGGTGAACCAAAATACAAACCAGGTGAACCAAAACACAAAACAGATGAACCAAAACACAAAACAGGTGAACCAAAACACAAAACAGGTGAACCAAAACGCAAAACAGGTGAACCAAAACGCAAAACAGGTGAACCAAAACACAAAACAGGTGAAACAAAACTGGTGAACCAAAACACAAAACAGGTGAACCGAAACACAAAACAGGTGAACCAAAATACAAACCAGGTGAACCAAAACACAAAACAGATGAACCAAAACACAAAACAGGTGAACCAAAACACAAAACAGGTGAACCAAAACACAAAACAGATGAACAAAAACACAAAACAGATGAACCAAAACACAAAACAGGTGAACCAAAACACAAAACAGGTGAACCAAAACACAAAACTGGTGAACCAAAACACAAAACAGGTGAACCAAAACACAAAACAGGTGAACCGAAACACAAAACAGGTGACCCAAAATACAAACCAGGTGAACCAAAACACAAAACAGATGAACCAAAACACAAAACAGGTGAACCAAAACACAAAACAGGTGAACCAAAACGCAAAACAGGTGAACCAAAACGCAAAACAGGTGAACCAAAACACAAAACAGGTGAAACAAAACTGGTGAACCAAAACACAAAACAGGTGAACCAAAACACAAAACAGGTGAACCAAAACACAAAACTGGTGAACCAAAACACAAAACTGGTGAACCAAAACACAAAACAGGTGAACCAAAACACAAAACTGGTGAACCAAAACACAAAACAGGTGAACCAAAACACAAAACTGGTGAACTAAAACACAAAACAGGTGAACCGAAACACAAAACAGGTGAACCAAAACACAAAACAGGTGAACCAAAACACAAAACAGATGAACCAAAACACAAAACAGGTGAACCAAAACACAAAATTGGTGAACGAAAACACAAAACAGGTGAACCAAAACACAAAACAGGTGAACCAAAACACAAAACAGGTGAACCAAAACACAAACAGGTGACCCAAAACACAAAGCAGGTGAACCAAAACACAAAACAGGTGAACCAAAACACAAAACTGGTGAACCAAAACACAAAAAGGTGAACCAAAACACAAAACAGGTGAACCGAAACACAAAACACGTGAACCGAAACACAAAACAGGTGAACCGAAACACAAAACAGGTGAACCAAAACACAAAACAGGTGACCCAAAACACAAAGCAGGTGAACCAAAACACAAAACAGGTGAACCAAAACACAAAACAGGTGAACCAAAACACAAAAAGGTGCACCAAAACACAAAACTGGTGAACCAAAACACAAAACAGGTGAACTGAAACACAAAACAGGTGAACCGAAACACAAAACAGGTGAACCAAAACACAAAACAGGTGAACCAAAACACAAAACTGGTGAACGAAAACACAAAACTGGTGAACTGCAACACAAAACTGGTGAACTGAAACACAAAACAGGTGAACCAAAACACAAAAAGGTGACCAAAAACACAAAACTGGTGAACCAAAACACAAAACTGGTGAACCAAAACACAAAACTGGTGAACCAAAACACAAAACTGGTGAACCAAAACACAAAACTGGTGAACTGCAACACAAAACTGGTGAACTGAAACACAAAACAGGTGAACCAAAACACAAAAAGGTGAACCAAAACACAAAACTGGTGAACCAAAACACAAAATTGGTGAACCAAAACACAAAACTGGTGAACCGAAACACAAAAAGGTGACCAAAAACACAAAACTGGTGAACCAAAACACAAAACTGGTGAACCGAAACACAAAACTGGTGAACCGAAACACAAAACTGGTGAACCAAAACACAAAACTGGTGAACTGAAACACAAAAGAGGTGAACCAAAACACAAAAAGGTGAACCAAAACACAAAACTGGTGAACCGAAACACAAAACTGGTGAACCAAAACACAAAACTGGTGAACTGAAACACAAAAGAGGTGAACCAAAACACAAAAAGGTGAACCAAAACACAAAACTGGTGAACCAAAACACAAAACTGGTGAACCAAAACACAAAACTGGTGAACTGCAACACAAAACTGGTGAACTGAAACACAAAACAGGTGAACCAAAACACAAAAAGGTGACCAAAAACACAAAACTGGTGAACTGAAACACAAAACTGGTGAACCGAAACACAAAACAGGTGAACCAAAACACAAAACAGGTGAACCGAAACACAAAACAGGTGAACCGAAACACAAAACTGGTGAACCGAAACACAAAACTGGTGAACCGAAACACAAAACTGGTGAACCGAAACACAAAACAGGTGAACCAAAACACAAAACAGGTGTACGGAAACACAAAACAGGTTGACGGTTTTTCCGGTCTTGCTGGCGAGGGTTTCGTTTATTCGCAGCTCTGCTCGCTCTCCATCGAAAGCGAAGTTAAGTAATTGTTCCCATTTGTATTTTCGTTATAACTGTATTTCTTTTATGGTGTATGTACGTATATTGTCCCGACGAAGATTTTCGGTGCAAATCTTTCATACCTGTATTGAAAATCGTGTTAATTCGTGTCGTGTCTTGAGCTGAGGCCTTGTACAGTGTACACTGTACAACCTTGAGGCTTTGTTTTTCTCTCAGCGGTCCGTCGTTTGTGATCCAATAACTTTCGTTCTCTGTTTTCCCAGTCGTTTCACCCCATAGCCTACTTCCTTATGTAAATCTCAACTCAGAAAAAAAAGACTACCTTCTCTGTGCTCATTCGTTTATTTATTTATATTCGTTCGGTCGTTCTTCGACCACGTGTTTCTCCCCCATTTCCCCAGATAGATTGTCAAATTTCAACTCGTTATTTTATCGTCCATGTGATATTGTTTGATTATAGTTAGTTTTGGTTTGAATTTCCTGTAACTCGTAATTAATTAATCGTGTTCTGCTCCTCGTGTGTGGCCTTGTAGTTGTACCCCCGTCGGTGTTTTCTTAACTTAAGCGTGTTTTGCTTGGCTCTTAGTTTTTTCCCTTCTACCCCGAACATAATACTCTGTCTAACGTTCTAAATCCCCACCCCCCCCCTCCCCCCAAAATAACAACCAAAAAAAAAACCAAAAACATTTATTTTCCTTCCTCCACGTGTACTGTTGTCTCATCCTGTATTTTCTGTCCAGGTGTGCTGTTCGCCCCGCCCCCATTATCTCCTTGCCATCCACCATTTGCCCTGTTCACGTGACTCGTGGTGGTCCCTCTCGGCTCTCCCCCCGTTGGTATTTTGTGCATATAAGATTGTTCACAGTTCTGTTTAAATATTATTTAAATATGTTTAACCTTTCCCCTTCTGTGTTTTATTCAGTGGTATATTACAACACGCTGTTTTTCTTCCTATTTAAAAGGCTTTTCTCAATTTCCTCTCCAACTCATTCCACTTCAAAAAAAAGAAATTCAATATCTTATACGTCTCCCTCACTACATGGTCTAAATTCACATTCATTCCATCCCTCCTCCATCGTTCTGAATCGGATTGCTAACTTGAAAATCACAACAAACCCAATTTGTTATCAATGTTCGTCTTTCATTAATCATCCACTTTCTAAACTCCCCTCTTGCCCCTCCCCTCCAAATCCCCCCCCCCTTGCACCTACACTCCTAAACTCCCCCCTTGCCCCTCCACTCTTAAACTCCCCCCTTGCCCCTCCACTCCTGAACTACCCCCTTGCCCTTCCCCTCCTAAACTCCCCCCTTGCCCCTCCCCTCCAAATCCCCCCCTTGCCCCTCCACTCCTGAACTAACCCCTTGCCCTTCCCCTCCTAAACTCCCCCCTTGCCCCTCCCCTCCAAATCCCCCCCCTTGCCCCTACACTCCTAAACTCCCCCCTTGCCCCTCCACTTCTAAACTTCCCCCTTGCCCCTTCCCTCCAAAACTCCCCCCTTGCCCCTCCCCTTCAAAACTCCCCCCCAACCCCTCCCATTCAATTCTCCCCCCATACCATTCCTCTCCAATTCTCCCTCCTCCCCCCTCCTCCTCCAAGCTGCTTCCTCCCCACTTCGTCTCCCTTCTATCTCATACCTCCACCCCCCCAAACCTTCTACTTTCCTCTGCCCCCCCTCAAACAACCCCTCACTGTGCCTCATCCCTTCACCATCAAACCTTTCATCCTCCTCATCCTTCCCTTTCTTGGAACTCTTCTGCAATATCTGACACACTATCAACTGCTCTCCCTACCTCCCCCTCTCATCCTTCATCTTACCCTACTCCTCCCCATCCCTGTCCTGTACCCGATGCTCCCCCTCTCTCTTCATTAACGGTATGGACCTCAAACATCCGGGGCCTTCGCTCAAACCTGACTGATCTCTCCATACAGGTTGCTTCTGACAATCCAGACTTGATCTGCTTAACAGAGACTTTCCTCCTTCAAAATGTCTCTGATTCCTTAATATCTCTTCCTGGTTACTCCCTCCTCTGGTATGATAGACCTGAGCCTCGGCCTGGTGGTGGGGTGGCTATCTTTATCAAAAACTCTCTTCCTCACTCTCCTTGCACTGCCCTCTTTCCTCCTCACCCCCAGGAGTACCTCTGGCTACGGCTTCCTCTCCGCTCCCACCTTTTGTTCATATGTGTTCTGTACCGTCCCCCAAACAGTGATGACTCCATCTACATTTCACTGTCTGACAACATGGACCAACTTCTATCCACTCATCCCAACTCTCTCTTCCTCATATGTGGTGACTTCAACTGTCATCATGCCAGCTGGTTGGGTGTGGGTTCCTCTCTCACCAGTCATGGCACCTCAGCAAAGGACTTCTGTGACTCACTGGGATTGACACAATCTGTCAATTTCCCGACCCGGATCTCAGCCAATGGAGTATCTTCTCTTCTAGACTTGGTTATGACAAACTTCCCTGCTAATGTCTGCTGCTCTTCTTCTGCTCCAATCGGTTCTTCTGATCATGTGCTTGTCAAAGTGGACATCTCTCTGGCCATTCTCAGAGAGCCTCCTCAGCGTCGACGAGTCTGGCATTTCACTCAGGCCAACTGGGACGGTCTTCAAGCAGCCATCAATCGTCTGGATTGGTCTCCCATCTCCACTGCCTCTGACATCAATTTTTCCTGGGAATTCTTCCAAAGCAAACTGATCTCTCTCATGCACAGATTTATCCCATCTCGCCTTCAGTTGTCTTACCCTTCCTCCCGTCCATGGTACACTGAATCTTGTGGTGAGGCAGTTGCCCTGAAACAACTTGCCTTTGCCTCTTGGAAGGCTAATCCAACTGAAGGCAATCTCAGTTCCTTCAACCAAGCTCGGAACAAGTGTGTGTCTACCCTCAGGAGTGCCAGGAAGCACTATCTCTCCTCACTCAAGAATGAACTCTCAAACCTGTCTCCTTCCTCCAAATCCTGGTGGCGTCTGGTCAAATCCGTTTCTGGTGTTTGTTCCCCCTCCATCCCCTCCCTTACCTCAAATGGCCACACAGTTGACATCGCACGTGACAAAGCCGAATGCCTCAACTCTGTGTTTGCCTCAAAATCCTTAGTCCCAAACCCATCTCTCTCTGTTCCCACCTTTCCCAATCAAACCCAACTGCTCCTGGAATCTGTGTCCTTCTCTCCTGACAAGGTGGAGGAGTTTTTGTCAAACCTCGACTCTGATTCTGCAACTGGACCAGACGGCATCAGCCCACGGGTCCTAAAATCCTGCTCTGCCGCTCTGTCTCACCCTCTCTCTGTTCTTTTCACCCTATCTTTTGCTCAAGGTCATCTGCCAGCATCCTGGAAATCAGCTAACATTACCGCTTTACACAAAAAAGGTGCAAAAACAGATCCTTGCAACTACAGACCAATCAGCCTGCTCCCAATTATCAGCAAAGTCATGGAATCCATCATTGCTTCGGATATGAAATCTTTCCTCTTCTCCAATGGCTTGATCTCTGATCATCAATTTGGTTTCAGACCAGGTCACTCTACTCTGGACATGCTGCTTCTGCTGTCTCAACAATGGATGGAGGTCCTCAATGCCAAACAGGAAATCAGAGCTGTCTCCCTTGACATATCACGTGCCTTCGATACGGTCTGGCACCCAGCTCTGCTCACCAAACTCTCCTCCTATGGTATCCATGGAAATCTCCATGCATGGCTTGCGGACTTCCTCTCTGGTCGTAGTCAACGTGTGGCCCTGAATGGATTTCTCTAATCTCCCCTTCCTGTTCAGGCTGGAGTTCCCCAAGGCAGTGTGCTGGGCCCTGTGCTTTTTCTGGTCTTTATCAATGATCTCTCCGACTCTCTGGAAAATCCTCTCTATCTCTTTGCTGATGACTCCACTCATCAAAACAGGTGAGTTTTTGGAGCGGCACTCTCTGCCGCTCCATTCCTCTTCCCTCAGATCGGCAGTCTGCAGCCTCCTCTCTCTCTGAAGACCTGGACAAAATCACAGACTGGTCAAACAAGTGGAACATGTCTTTCAATCCTGACAAATCTCACTCTCTTACTATGTCTCTCCGAAAAGATCGACTGGACAACCCTCCCATCTACTTTCTCAACAATCCTCTCCAAGAAGTTCTGTCGCTCAAGCTTTTGGGTCTCACTATCTGCCATGATCTTTCTTGGGAAAACCACATTTCCAAGCTGGCCTCCAAAGCCAGTCGCCGACTGGGCATCCTCCGTCGTGCGAAGTCCTTCCTCGGCACACCTGAGCTCCTCACCACATACAAGGCTTTCATCCGCAGCTCAATGGAATACTGTTCTCCCCTATGGGCTGGTGCTCCTGCCTCACACCTGGCTCGGCTTCACGCTGTTGAATCCAAAGCTTTCAAAATCATTGGAATCTCCCGCGATGAAGCTATCTCTGAGGGCCTTTCACTCACTCACCGCAGGCAGGTAGGTGGTCTTTCTGTCTTCTACCGACTCCTCTCCGGCCTTGCTCCCCCAGCTCTCTCTGTGCTCTGTCCCCCAAATATTCCTACAGGTCGCACAAGATCTGCCAGCAACCCTCTGATGGTTAAACTGCCGAAATCTCGGCTCTCTGCTCACCTTCACTCTTTCATTCCTCTTTTCTCCCACCTCTGGAACAAACTCCCACACTCCCTTCAATCCCACTCCTCCCTCCAGGTCTTTAAAACAGCTGTTCACCACCATCTCTTATCTTCCCCCATCCAAAACCTTGATCTTTTCTACCCCCACTAATTCACCCCAGATCCACCTTGTTTGAAATTCCAACTTCCTTCCTGGAAGTCCTGGCAGTGTACAGATGTTTATACCTCTCCCACCCCCTCCGCCCCCTCCCCCCCCCTTCACATGCCTCCCCCCCAAAGCCCTCTCCCTCCCACAGATCTCTCGATGTCTCCATGTCTCTCGGTCCCTGCTCTCAAATGTTTTGTTTGTGTCCTTCCCCCTCTCTCCCCATCTTGTCTACCGCTCCCGATGTTATTTGTTGTATGTGTCTGTTTGTCTTTCTGTGTGATTAATGTTCGCTCTTTCACGAGCCTCGATCTTGTATGCAAAAAAAAAAAAAAAAAAAAAAAAAAAAAAAACACAAAACAGGTGACCCAAAACACAAAGCAGGTGAACCAAAACACAAAACAGGTGAACCAAAACACAAAGCAGGTGAACGAAAACACAAAACAGGTGAACCAAAACACAAAACAGGTGAACCAAAACACAAAGCAGGTGAACCAAAACACAAAACAGGTGACCCAAAACACAAAGCAGGTGAACCAAAACACAAAACAGGTGAACCAAAACACAAAACAGGTGAACCAAAACACAAAAAGGTGAACCAAAACACAAAACTGGTGAACCAAAACACAAAACAGGTGAACCGAAACACAAAACAGGTGAACCAAAACACAAAACAGGTGAACCAAAACACAAAACAGGTGAACCAAAACACAAAACTGGTGAACCAAAACACAAAACAGGTGAACTGCAACACAAAACTGGTGAACTGAAACACAAAACAGGTGAACCAAAACACAAAAAGGTGACCCAAAACACAAAACTGGTGAACCGAAACACAAAACTAGTGAACCGAAACACAAAACAGGTGAACCAAAACACAAAACAGGTGACCCGAAACACAAAACAGGTGAACCAAAACACAAAACAGGTGAACCAAAACACAAAACTGGTGAACCAAAACACAAAACTGGTGAACCAAAACACAAAACAGGTGAACTGAAACACAAAACTGGTGAACCAAAACACAAAACAGGTGAACCAAAACACAAAACAGGTGAACCAAAACACAAAACTGGTGAACCAAAACACAAAACAGGTGAACCAAAACAAAGCAGGTGAACCGAAACACAAAACAGGTGAACCAAAACACAAAAAGGTGACCCAAAACACAAAACTGGTGAACCGAAACACAAAACTGGTGAACCGAAACACAAAACAGGTGAACCAAAACACAAAACAGGTGAACCGAAACACAAAACAGGTGAACCAAAACACAAAACAGGTGAACCAAAACACAAAACTGGTGAACCAAAACACAAAACTGGTGAACCAAAACACAAAACAGGTGAACTGAAACACAAACTGGTGAACTGAAACACAAATCAGGTGAACCAAAACACAAAACAGGTGAACTGAAACACAAAAAGGTGAACAGAAACACAAAACAGGTGAACCGAAACACAAAACACGTGAACCAAAACACAAAACAGGTGAACCAAAAAACAAAACAGGTGAACTGAAACACAAAAAGGTGAACAGAAACACAAAACAGGTGAACCGAAACACAAAACAGGTGAACCAAAATACAAAACAGATGAACTGAAACACAAAAAGGTGAACTGAAACACAAATCAGGTGAACTGAAACACAAACAGGTGAACTGAAACACAAATCAGGTGAACTGAAACACAAAAAGGTGAACTGAAACACAAAACAGGTGAACCAAAACACAAAACAGGTGAACCAAAACACAAAACTGGTGAACCAAAACACAAAACAGGTGAACCAAAACACCAAACTGGTGAACCAAAACACAAAACAGGTGAACCAAAACACAAAACTGGTGAACCAAAACACAAAACAGGTGAACCAAAACACAAAACAGGTGAACCAAAACACAACACGGGTGAACCAAAACACAAAACAGGTGAACCAAAACACAAAGCAGGTGAACCAAAACACAAAACAGGTGAACCAAAACACAAAACAGGTGAACCAAAACACAAAACAGATTTTTTTTTTTTTTTTTTGTATACTGAATCGAGGCTCGTGAAAGAGCTAACACTTACTTCACAAACAAATCAACCAGACAAACAAAATATATAAAAAGAGGGAGCGGAAGACAAGAGAATGGGAAGCACACAAACACTTGAGAGCACACAACATTTAAGAGCAGGGAGATGTGTGGGAGGGAGCGGGCTTGGGGGGAGGAGGCGTGGGAAGGGGGTGGGGGGGGGTGGGAGAAGTATAAAACACAAGGACACCAAGGACTTCCAGGACAGAAGTCGGTATTTCAAAAAGTGGAATTGGGGTGAAATTATCGGGGATAGAAAAGATCAAGGTTTTGGATGGGGGAAGATAAGAGATGGTGGTGAACAGCTATTTTAAAGACCTGGAGGGTGGAGCGGGATTGAAGAGAGTGAGGGAGTTTGTTCCAGAGGTGGGAGAAAAGAGGAATGAAGGAGTGAAGGTGAGCAGAGAGTCTTGATTTTGGCAGTTTAACCATAAGAGGGTTGCAGGCAGATCTTGTGCGACCTGTAGGAATATTTGCGGGACAGAGCCCAGAGAAAGCTGGGGGGGCAAGGCCAGAGAGGAGTCGGTAGAAGACGGAAAGACCACCAACCTGCCTGCGGTGAGTGAGTGAGAGGCCCTTGGAGTTAGCTTCATCGCGGGAGATTCCAATGATTCTGAATGCTTCGCTTTCAACAGCGCGAAGGCGAGCTAGGTGTGAGGCAGGAGCACCAGCCCAGAGGGGAGAGCAGTATTCCATTGAGCTGCGGATGAAAGCCTTGTACGTGGTGAGGAGCTCAGGTGTGCCAAGGAAGGACTTCGCACGACGGAGGATGCCCAGTCGGCGACTGGCTTTGGAGGCCAGATTTGAAATGTGGTTTTCCCAGGAAAGATCATGGCAGATAGTGAGACCCAAAAGCTTGAGTGACAGAACTTCTTGGAGAGGATTATTCAGAAAGTAGATGGGAGGGTTGTCCAGTCGGTCTTTTCGGAGAGACATCGTAAGAGTGTGAGATTTGTCAGGATTGAAAGACATGTTCCACTTGTTTGCCCAGTCTGTGATGTGAACCAAAACAGGTGAACCAAAACACAAAACTGGTGAACCAAAACACAAAACTGGTGAACCAAAACACAAAACTGGTGAACCAAAACACAAAACAGGCGAACCAAAACACAAAACAGGTGAACCAAAACACAAAACAGGTGAACCAAAACACAAAACAGGTGAACTGAAACACAAAGCAGGTGAACCGAAACACAAAGCAGGTGAACCAAAACACAAAACTGGTGAACTGAAACACAAAGCAGGTGAACCGAAACACAAAACAGGTGAACTGAAACACAAAGCAGGTGAACCAAAACACAAAACAGGTGAACCGAAACACAAAACAGGTGAACTGAAACACAAAGCAGGTGAACCGAAACACAAAGCAGGTGAACCAAAACACAAAACTGGTGAACTGAAACACAAAGCAGGTGAACCGAAACACAAAACAGGTGAACCAAAACACAAAACTGGTGAACCAAAACACAAAACAGGTGAACCAAAACACAAAACTGGTGAACCAAAACACAAAACAGGTGAACCAAAACACAAAACAGGTGAACCAAAACACAAAACAGGTGAACCAAAAAACAAAACAGGTGAACTGAAACACAAAAAGGTGAACAGAAACACAAAACAGGTGAACCAAAACACAAAACAGGTGAACTGAAACACAAAGCAGGTGAACCAAAACACAAAACAGGTGAACCAAAACACAAAACAGGTGAACTGAAACACAAAACAGGTGAACCAAAACACAAAACAGGTGAACCAAAACACAAAACAGGTGAACTGAAACACAAAGCAGGTGAACCGAAACACAAAACAGGTGAACCAAAACACAAAACTGGTGAACCAAAACACAAAACAGGTGAACCAAAACACAAAACTGGTGAACCAAAACACAAAACAGGTGAACCAAAACACAAAACTGGTGAACCAAAACACAAAACAGGTGAACTGAAACACAAAGCAGGTGAACCGAAACACAAAACAGGTGAACCAAAACACAAAACTGGTGAACCAAAACACAAAACAGGTGAACCAAAACACAAAGCAGGTGAACTGAAACACAAAGCAGGTGAACCGAAACACAAAACAGGTGAACCAAAACACAAAACTGGTGAACCAAAACACAAAACAGGTGAACCAAAACACAAAGCAGGTGAACCAAAACACAAAACAGGTGAACCAAAACACAAAACTGGTGAACCAAAACACAAAACAGGTGAACTGAAACACAAAACTGGTGAACTGAAAAACAAAACAGGTGAACCGAAACACAAAACAGGTGAATTGAAACACAAAAAGGTGAACAGAAACACAAAACAGGTGAACCGAAACACAAAACACGTGAACCAAAACACAAAACAGGTGAACCAAAACACAAAACAGTTGAACCAAAAGACAAAACAGGTGAACCAAAATACAAAACAGATGAACTGAAACACAAAAAGGTGAACTGAAACAGAAAACAGGTGAACCAAAACACAAAACAGATGAACCAAAACACAAAACAGGTGAACGAAAACACAAAACAGGTGAACCAAAACACAAAACAGGTGAACCAAAACGCAAAACAGGTGAACCAAAACACAAAACAGGTGAACCAAAACACAAAACTGGTGAACCAAAACACAAAACAGGTGAACCAAAACACAAAACTGGTGAACCAAAACACAAAACTGGTGAACCAAAATACAAAACAGGTGAACCAAAACACAAAACTGGTGAACCAAAACACAAAACAGGTGAACCAAAACACAAAACTGGTGAACCAAAACACAAAACAGGTGAACCAAAACACAAAACAGGTGAACCAAAACACAAAACAGGTGAACCAAAACGCAAAACAGGTGAACCAAAACACAAAACTGGTGAACCAAAACACAAAACTGGTGAACCGAAACACAAAACAGGTGAACCAAAACACAAAACTGGTGAACCAAAACACAAAACTGGTGAACCAAAATACAAAACAGGTGAACCAAAACACAAAACTGGTGAACCAAAACACAAAACAGGTGAACCAAAACACAAAACTGGTGAACTAAAACACAAAACAGGTGAACCGAAACACAAAACAGGTGAACCACAACACAAAACAGGTTAACCAAAACACAAAGCAGGTGAACCGAAACACAAAACAGGTGAACCAAAACACAAAACTGGTGAACCAAAACACAAAACTGGTGAACCAAAACACAAAACAGGTGAACCAAAACACAAAACAGATGAACCAAAACACAAAAGAGGTGAACCAAAACACAAAACAGGTGAACCAAAACACAAAACAGGTGACCCAAAACACAAAACTGGTGAACCAAAACACAAAACAGGTGAACCGAAACACAAAACAGGTGAAAGAAAACACAAGACAGGTGAACCAAAACACAGAACAGGTGAATCTCAGAAAACGCAACATTGGCAAGAACTCTTTGAACGTGTTTACGTGCGACAGACGCACTGGTGTTGACGTCACCTACCTTGGAGGGTTAAACATTCATACATTTGTAAATATTTTCTTCTTTTGAACATGCAAAGTTTGTAAAGGGAGCAACGTACAAGCTAGACTAGGGGACAACCGGCTTAATGTACACCTCCATTCACCTCGATGCTGTTATCGCTGAATTATTAAATCTGTAGTCGTTCTATGGATTTATTGACATATTTAGTAAAAGGAGTGAAATTATTTTGCTGAACACACTCAACAGGAAGGACCGAGACACTCAACGCACATAGATACCTGCAGTGTCTCCATATTAACATATGTTCATCATGGGCTACATAGAGGGTGACACACTATCAGAGTAGAGTGATGTCATTGATTGAGCCAAACATTTACCAATAAACTACTCTATCTGCAAGAAAAAAAGAAAAAAAACCTTCCAGCATATACGGCTTGTGAAAATTGCACTTTTACACACTTTACAGAGCACACACCAATGAATGAATGAATGAATGAATGATCGTTTTAAGGTCCCATCCGTCCACAACTTTTTGAGGTATCTTGTTCATAGACAGACAAACAAACAAACAACTAGAACGGGCACTCGGTAGAGCGCATACCTTCGCCGCAGCTACTGTTCTGTACTTGGCATGGGAGTGTAGGGAACAGAACAGTGAACAGTTTGGTGCTGATTTCATGCAAATCGGATAAGAATTGACCGAGTTATGACAAAAAACGCACATTTTGCAAGGTCGTGACCCCCCTGACCTTTGACCCCCAACCGCTAACAAGGGTAATGTCTTCACTGGGTCATGTCGTATATCACAAGATCGGGCATTGAATTCTGAACATTTTGGCATTAGTTGCATGCCAATTGGATAAAAATTGACCGCGCTATGGTAAAAATACGATTTTGACCTTTTCGTGACCTTGACCTTGACCTTTGACCCGATTGCTCCCAAAATCTAATCAAATGTGTCCCGTATAATAACCAATCATCCCACCAAATTTCATGCAATTCGGTTGAATACTTTTTGAGTTATGCGAATAACATACACACACACACACACACACAGACATACAAACTAGAACGGGCACTCGGTAGAGCGCATACCTTCGCCGCAGCTACTGTTCTGTACTTGGCATGGGAGTGTAGGGAACAGAACAGTGAACAGTTTGGTGCTGATTTCATGCAAATCGGATAAGAATTGACCGAGTTATGACAAACAAGATCGGGCATTGAATTCTGAACATTTTGGCATTAGTTGCATGCCAATTGGATAAAAATTGACCGCGCTATGGTAAAAATACGATTTTGACCTTTTCGTGACCTTGACCTTGACCTTTGACCCGATTGCTCCCAAAATCTAATCAAAGGTGTCCCGTATAATAACCAATCATCCCACCAAATTTCATGCAATTCGGTTGAATACTTTTTGAGTTATGCGAATAACATACACACACACACACACACAGACATACAAATAAATACACAGCGATCAAAACATAACCTTCCGCTTTTGCGAAGGTAATAAATACACAGCGATCAAAACATAACCTTCCGCTTTTGCGAAGGTAACAACAAAAAAAAAACACCTTTAGAGGCCATTTTTCCCCGCAAGCGGGGGTTGGCCTTTTTCAGGGACCGTGGTTGTTGTTGTTTTTTGGTCCCCTTTTTGAAGCAATGTTTTACGGCCGGATGCCCTTCCTGACGCCAACCCTTTTTGTCACCTTTTACCACAAGCAGGGAATTACCAGTGAACTGGTACTCAATTTGCCGACCTCGGAAGGAATTGACAGGCTGAGTCAACCCCCCTGGTTCGTTAATTCAGCGATCGACCGGGATTCGAACCGCAGGATTCAAACCCAGGATCCCTAGGAATCCTAAGCTGGCACCCTAGCCGCTAGCCCAACACCAGGCGACAAACAAACAGACAGACAGAAATGAAAACATAACCTTTATCCACCTTTGGTGGCGCAGGTAACAATGGACAAATCAAATGGTCCGAAATTTAAGGCCCCATCCAAAACCTTAATCTTTTCTACCCTTGCTAATTCACCCCAGATCCTCTTTTTTGAAATTCCAACTTCTTTCCTGGAAGTCCTTGCAGTGTCCATATGTTTTATACCTCTCCCACCTCCCCCCAAGCCCTCTCTCTCCCACAGATCTCTCGATGTCCTTGCTCTCAAATGTTGTGTTTGTGTCCTTCCCCCTCTCTCCCCATATTGTCTCCCGCTCCCATTATTTTGTGTTTTATGTGTCGGTTTGACTTTTTGTGTGATTAATGTTAGCTCCTTAACGAGCCTCGATCTTGTATACAAAAAATATATAAAAAGGCCATTTTTTCCCGCTGGAGCGGGGGTTAGCCTTGCGGGCCCCATGACAATCATGGTTCCGTTTGAGGCGATGTTTTTATGGCCGGATGCCCTTCCTGACAACAACCCTTAGTCGCCTCTTACAATGCGCAGGGATATGGTGTACCTATTCTAAATCGGGGTACACACCGTGATCATTCATCCCAGCAAGCTGGTACTCAATTTTCCAACCTCGGAAGGATGACAGGCTAAGTCAACCCTCCTGGTTGTTCTTCAGCGATCAGCCGGGATTCGAACCCAGGATCCTAGGATTCCAAGCCTGTGATTTCTTCAGCAAGATTTGATGTGACATATTCCTTCACATTTATGACATCGATGTTTGTGGGTGTCACCATGCAAAGATGGTCTAGTATCAGGATGTTTATCACCATTCATCCGTCAGGTGTGGTTTTCTGTAATAGGGTGTCATCCTCAAATTGGTTTGGCCTGTTTAGTATTCCCAGCTGGGCACCTGACTCATAATGCAGGAACCACAGGTCCAAATCTATGTATTCTACTATGTTGATTTGTCCATTGTTACCTGCGCCACCAAAGGTGGATGGAGGTTATGTTTTCACATCTGTCTGTCTGTGTTTGTTTGTCTGTCTATGAACAAGATACCTCAAAAAGTTGTGGACGGATTCAAACGAAATTTGGCAGAGATGTAGCGTATGTGACAAGGATGAAATGATTAGATTTTGGTGAAGATCTGGATTCGGATCCGGCTACTAGAATTTTAAAAGTGATTCTTCACCATTGGGAGATAGGGCCAAAAACAATACATAGCAGGATATCTCAAAAAGTTGTGAACGAAGCCCGATGGTCCGAAAAAGAAAAAAGGGCCCGATGGTCCGAAAAAGAAAAAAAGGGCCAGCTGGTCCAAAGGCCCGATGGTGTCCGCCCGATGGTCCGAAGACCGATGGTCCGAAGCTCGATGGTCCGAAGGCCCGATGGTGTCCGCCGGATGGTCCGACGGCCTGATGGTCCGAAAAAGAAAAAAAGGGCCCGATGGTGTCCGCCAGATGGTCCGAAGCCGGATAGTCCGAAGGCCCGATGGTCCCGAAAAAGAAAAAAAGGGCCCGATGGTGTCCGCCCGATGGTCCGAAGCCGGATAGTCCGAAGGCCCGATGGTCCGAAAAAGGAAAAAAAGGGCCCGATGGTCCGAAGCCCGATGGTTTGAAGGCCCGATGGTCCAAAAAAGAAAAAATGGGCCCGATGGTCCGCAGCCCGATGGTTTGAAGGCCCGATGGTCCAAAAAAGAAAAAATGGGCCCGATGGTCCGCAGCCCGGTGGTTTGAAGGCCCGATGGTCCAAAAAAGAAAAAATGGGCCCGATGGTCCGAAGCCCGATGGTCCGAAGGCCCGATGGTCCGAAAAAGAAAAAGAGGGCCTGATGGTCCGAAAATATAGACAATTTTTTTTAAATCTGCAATTATACAAAAGTTAAACAAAAGCCGTCAATATTTATTTGTGAGGACGGTACAGAATCTTGATTATCTTTGAAGTTTCGTTTAATTTTTTTTTTAAGACGGTACAGATAATTGCAAATTTTCATCGGGACAGAAAAGGGGCACTTTTAATAGTCTAAAAGTTTAGTCGGAAATAGTCGGAAAATCGCGTCTCTGGAATTGGCGCTTCTTTGTACGTGTATGTGTGCAAGGGCGTCGGTCGCCGGGGGGGGGGGGGGGCTGGCTTGGCAAACCCTTAATGAACGGCTGGCTTGGCAAGCGCTAGCTAGCTGCTTGGTAAATGAGCACAACCCGGGCTTCCTCCCTTTCAGTTTCATGTTAAACAGAAGGAGCGAGTTTCAAAAGTTCACCACAAAAAACGCTATGTTAGCACCAGGATGGGTCATGTTATTAACCCAACACTTGTGGGGTATATGGAGTACAGTAGATCTTCGCTCAGTTATGTAAGTAAAAGTTACCTCACACATGTCGGATGCCTCCAAATTTCCTCATTTAGTGTTATAAACAGCATTAGTGACTGACTTTAAAAAGCTAAGCATACGTGTTTGTGGTTCATAATATTCATCACTGTTCATTAATGTTCATTACTTCTGACAGAAGCCATTGCTCCCACAAAAACGCCATGATAAGCTATTCATATACGTTGACTCGCCGGAAACCCCCTTGGGGAGGTGAGATATTATTGGTGTTAATATTGCTTTGTAATAACATTAATATTATGCTATTATCGTTAGTTTTGTTATTCGAAGCGGCCTTAGAAAAACGCCACGATAAAGCTAACTTAATATGGCGAAACACCTCAACATGCAACCCCATTGGCGGCATTGGTGGGGAAAACCCACTCTGGGGAGAAAACCCCCTTGGGGAGGGGGGGGGGGGAAATGAATGCGCTACAACCTTCATTATGTAACCCTTAGTCATCCTGTCAAGTTTGGTTGAGATTGGATAAGTAACGACAGAATGTATTGGTGTCAAAAATTCATCAGACAGACGGACAGACACTAAATGGCGTATTTTAGTATGTGATGATGATTGTTGCAAACACATTGGATAATTTTAGTGTTTCGAAACGATTATAATTGTTGTTTTATATTGTCTGAAATAAACTTAGGATAAAATGACATTAACCCGATAATGCACTCCATGGGCCTCGGAGGCCCTGCAGCTTTTTGTTTTGGAATAACTTTATTATGAAAACGTTGATCTGCATGACCTTTTCTGGAAGCTCCTATGAAGTGGTGACACATTGACTATGTTGGTGACTATGTTGTTTGTAAAAAAAATTTTTTAGTTCGGTTTCGAGAAAAAAGTTGAATTCATAATACGACCTCTGATTCACACTGTTATGGATTCGGCCCTAATTATTGTTGGTATTATTATTATTGTTGGTTCGCAGTAAGGGTTATTGTGGTTAAAAGGTTTAAAAGCGCTCATGACAAAAATGATGCCAGAAATCGGATAGGACACGGGAAGAGGAAGAGCGCGTGAGGCAGAGGTGAAACGAGGCGTTTGGTAACAGCTCCGCACCCAGCGTGGTCGAGCGTCCATGGAGAGGGAACTTTGAGTCTTGGAAAGGAATCCCGTGCGATCGTTGATATCGCTGGTGTCGGGGAAAAGCCTGCGAAGCTGGGTACAGGTGGGAGATTCCAGAGAATCTTCGCCTAGCGGCTGCGGCCCGAAGAAGAACCGACCGCCATTTCGGGGACCTTGCGCGTCGTTCGCAGACTCTTGGTTAGTCGCGTTCGCTGGTGGTTTGCCGAGGATGTGTGTGCGTGACAGCGTCCTTTGAAGAATACGGTGCGGTTCGCGACTGCACGGTGTATGTGCACGTTTGGATAGCGTCTTTGGGATTCCTCTTTCCACCGCCAATTTGGGTTGGCTGGGACGACGTGATGGTCCCTGCCTTAACTACATCTCCTTACCCACCTCATCGCCATCGCCTCTTCGCCGGGAGCACCATTGTGTTCTAGAGACATTGAGAAGGGCTCTGCTTCAGTCCCTGGGGGTGCCGTGAGTCTGAGCTAGGGCACCATCTTAAGCTTGGATTGCAGGGTTGATTGCCCCATTGTTGTATGGTGCTTTTTGTGTGCTTTTAATATATTGTTTGTTCATAACCCTTGGTGTGGTTTCATTATTGGTTAATTTCAACCAAGGATAACATATCTTTCTGCCGGGGACCCTCTCAGGGTTCGGAGGTTTACCGAGACCAGGGGATAGGGGAGGACCCCGTAACAACACCCTACGGGCCTCCAAGGCCCAGTTCGTTTTCTGCGTTATTTTTGTCTCCCTCATTTGAATGACAATAGTACAATAGTCCTGAATCCTGTTCATGAGTCATCTGTAACGTCATGTCGTCAGTGCAGCTTCCAGTTATCTTGTGCTTTGTGAGTTTTTCTTGACCGCGTTGGTTGTTTTGCCAACCTTGACAAAACACATCTTACAATAATTCACCAAACATCCGTCCGTCTGTCTGTCTGTCTGTCCGTTCGAAGGTACCATAAAAACTGCTGAACCGAATGCAACGATATTTTCGGTGGGTAATCCTGGGATCTCCAGGAGTAAAATAGGCTATTTAGTTTTCCCAATTTCAGCTTTGGTCTCCAGCATTCTCAGGTTTGGACTCCCGCATAACATGCGCGTTCGCATAACGTTCATTGCGATGATGTTTTCATTGTGACGATGTTGTGACGATGTATGTGTTCACGGTAGTGTTTGACGTGACGGTGTGAACGTAATTTCGTAATGTTTTTCGTTTCGTAATCCTTTAATGAACGTTTAATGTTTAATGAACGTTTAATGTGACTGTATATCACAGTGTGTTTGCAGAGCTTGTCGTAGTGTGCAACAGCCAGAACCAAGACATCTTTGGTTCTGGCTGTTGCTCTTTGCTCTTTGTTAAACGAAAGCGTTCAGAATCATTGGAATCTCCCGCGATGACGCTATCTCCGGGGGCCTTTCACTTAATCACCGCAGGCAGGTTGGTGGTCTTTCCGTCTTCTACCGACTCCTCTCCGGCCTTGCTCCCCCAGCTCTCTTTGGGCTCTGTCCCCCAAATATTCCTGCAAATATTCCACAAGATCTGCCTGCAACCCTCTGATGGTTAAACTGCCAAAATCAAGACTCTCTGTTCACCTTCACTCCTTCATTCCTCTTTTCTCCCGCCTCTGGAACAAACTCCCTCACTCGCTTCAATCCCACTCCTCCCTCCAGGTCTTTAAAACGGCTGTTCACCACCATCTCTTATCTTCCCCAATCTAAAACCTTGAACTTTTCTACCCCCGCTAATTTCACCCCAAATCCACTTTTTTGAGGTGACTTTTGACTTCTTTCCTGGAAGTCCTTGGTGTCCTTGCGTTTTATACCTATCCTGCCTCCCCCCAGGCCCTCGCCCTCCAAAAACATCTCCCGATGTCCCTGCCCTCAAATGTTGTGTGTGTGTGCTTCCTCCCCTTCTCTCCCCATCTTGTCGACCGCTCCCCTTTTTATATACTTTGTTTGCTTGTTTGTGTGCTTGTTTGTTTGATTTGTTTGTTTGATAAATGTTAGCTCTTTCACGAGCCTCGACTCTGTACACAAAAAAAATAAAAATAAATCCAAAACCTTGATCTTTTCTACCCCCGCTAAACCCCAGATACTTTTTTTTTTGTTTTTTTTGGAAATTCCAACTTCTTTCCTGGAAGTCCTTGCAGTGTTCATGTGTTTTATACCTCTCCCACCTACCCCCAAGCCCTCCCCCTCCCACATTTCTCCTGATGTCCCTGCTCTCAAATGTTGTTTGTGTCCTTCCCCCTCTCTCCCCATCTTGTCTGCCGCTCCCCTTATTTTTTGTGTTTTATGTGTCGGTTTGACTTTTTGTGTGATTACTGTTAGCTCTTTCACGAGCCTCGATCTTGTATAAAAAAAAAAAAAAAAAAAAAAAAAATGAGCGTAAGAATGAGCTTCATGAAATATAAATCGTTTAAGTGACTATGATTTCATTGTGAAAACGTGCGGATCGGAACGCAGTGTGAAAACGTGCGTCATATATAAACGTGCGGATCCGAAGTAACACGGCAGCGTGTGCAAAGCGACTGAGAAACAGGTGTAGCGGCCGCTTCCGTGTTAGATTCGGTGCGCAGTGCGCACTCTTCACACATAAACGTGCGACTGAGAAATGGGTGTGGCGGCCGCTTCCGTGTTACAGATTCAGCGCACACTCTTCACACAAACGTGCGACTGAGAAAGACGTGTAGCGGCCGCTTCCGTGTAGGGGGAGGGGGAGGTAGGACAGAAAGGAAGGGGTAGGGGGGGAAAGGGAGGAGCTGTTAAAAGAGGAGGGGGAGGGGGATGGGGAAGGGGTAGGGCAGAAAGGAAGGGGTAGGGGTGAAGGGAGGGGAATGGGGGCAAGGGAGGGGGAGGGGAATGGGGGCAAGGGAGGGGGAGGGGAATGGGGGCAAGGGAGGGGGAGGGGAATGGGGGCAAGGGAGGGGGAGGGGAATGGGGGCAAGGGAGGGGGAGGGGCATGGGGGCAAGGGAGGGGGAGGGGCATGGGGGCAAGGGAGGGGGGAGGGGCATGGGGGCAAGGGAGGGGGAGGGGCTGGGGAGGGCAGAAAGGAAGGGGTAGGGTGAAGGGAGGGGCATGGGGGCAAGGGAGGGGGGAGGGGAGTGGGGGGAGGGGGGAGGGGGAGGGGGAGGGGGAGGGGGAGGGCAGAAAGGAAGGGGTAGGGTGAAGGGAGGGGCATGGGGGCGGGGGAGGGGAGTGGGGGGAGGGGGGAGGGGGAGGGGGAGGGCAGAAAGGAAGGGGTAGGGTGAAGGGAGGGGCATGGGGGCAAGGGAGGGGGAGGGGAGTGGGGGAGGGGGGAGGGGAGTGGGGGGAGGGGAGGGGAGGAGAGGGGGAGGGGAGTGGGGGGAGGGGAGGAGAGGGGGGAGGGGAGTGGGGGGAGGGGAGTGGGGGGAGGGGGAGGGGAATGGGGGGGAGGGGAAGGGGAGTGGGGGGAGGGGGAGGGGAGTGGGGGGAGGGGAGGGGAGTGGGGGGAGGGGAGGGGAATGGGGGGGAGGGGAGGGGAATGGGGGGGAGGGGAGGGAATGGGGGGAGGGGGAGGGGGAGGGGAGTGGGGGGAGGGGGAGGGGAGTGGGGGGAGGGGGGAGGGGAGGAGAGGGGGAGGGGAGTGGGGGGAGGGGAGTGGGGGGAGGGGAGGAGAGGGGGAGGGGAGTGGGGGGAGGGGAGGGGAATGGGGGGAGGGGAATGGGGGGGAGGGAAGGGGAATGGGGGGGAGGAAAGGGGAATGGGGGGGAGGGAAGGAGAGGGGGGGAGGAGAGGGGAGGGGGGGAGGAGAGGGGAGGGGGGAGGGGGGGAGAGAGGGGAGGGGGGGAGGGGAACGGGGGGAGGGGAACAGGGGGGGAATGGGTGGAGGGGGAGGGGAGGGGGAGGGGAACGGGGGGAGGGGAGGGGGAGGGGAACGGGGGGAGGGGAGGAGAGGGGGGGAGGAGAGGGGGAGGGGAGGAGGAGGGGAGGGGGGAGGGGGAGGGGAGGGGTGGGGAACGGGTGGGAGGGGAGGGGAACGGGTGGGGGAGGGGGGAGGGCAGGGGGGAATGGGTAGGACAGAAAGGAAGGGGTAGGGGGGAAAGGGAGGAGCATGCGGGAAAGGGAGGGGGATGGGGAAGGGGTAGGGCAGAAAGGAAGGGGTAGGGGTGAAGGGAGGGGCATGGGGGCAAGGGAGGGGGAGGTGAGGGGAGAGGAGGGGAGGGGGGAAGGGGAGAGGGTAGGGTGGAGGGAGAAGGGGGGAGGGGTAGGGGGAGGGGGAGGGGGGAAATGGAGGGGGAGAGGGAGGGAGGGGGAGGAGGGAAGGGGAGGGGGGAGGGGGAGGAGGGAAGGGGAGGGGGAGGGGGAGGGGGGGAGGGGGGGAAGGGGGCGGGGAGGGGGGATGGGGGAGGGGAGGGGAATGGGGGGAGGGGAATGGGGGGAGGGGAGGGAGAGGGGGAGGGGAGTGGGGGGGGGGGAGGGGAGTGGGGGAGGGGAGGGGAGGGGAACGTGGAGGATAGGGGGGAGGGGGAGGTATGGGAGGGGGAGAGGAGTGGGAGGGTGGGGGGAGGGGGGAGGGAGAGTGGGAGGGGAGGGGGGAGGGGGAGGGGAGGAGAGGGGGAGGGGGAGGGATGGGAGGGGGGAGAGGAGTGGGAGGGTGGGGGGGAGGAGGGGGGAGGGGGAGGGGGAGGGAGGGGGAGGGGGAGGGGGAGGGGCGTGGGGGAGGTGGAGGGGGAGGGGGGAGGGGGGAGGGGGAGAGGGGGGAGGGGGAGGGGGGGTGGGGAAGGGGTAGGACAGAAAGGAAGGGGTAGGGGGGAAAGGGAGGGGAGGGGGATGGGGAAGGGGTAGGGCAGAAAGGAAGGGGTAGGGGGGGAAGGGAGGGGCATGGGGGAAAGGGAGGTGGGAGGGGAGGGGGAGGGGAGGGGAAAGGGGAGGGGGGGAGGGGAAAGGGGAGGGGGAAGGGGAGAGGGTAGGGGTGGAGGGGGAAGGGAGGGGGAAGGGTAGGGGGAGGGGGAGGGGGGAAGGGAGTAGGAGGGAAGGGGAGGGGAGGGATATAGATGGTTACTGGCAATTGATCACATCCAGAAATGATGTAATCCACACAATTTATGTACTTTACATAACGTTAATAGGAATACATGGCCGTGTAGATGGGAATTCAGTTTGTTTGAAATAAATCACAAATATCAGATGAAAGTGACCAAAAACCTATGTGGTGTGAATGGCAATGCTCCTCGCTGAAATGTGGAAAAACTGAATTATGTGCGAACGCATAACTGTGAGATTATGGCGGCAAAGTTGGAACATCACGTGATCCTAGCAGAAGTACCCGGCATTGCCGGGTGGGGGAGGGGAGACCCGTACATTCGCCCTCTCGACTCAAGCTCGTATTTGATTCGTATTCGAAATCGAAAGGGGAAAGGGGAAATCCTTCGTATTAGAATTCGTAAACACGAAATATGAATTAAAATTTAATTCATATCGCACAAAATCGACACAAAACACGGTCGCATAAAGGTGAAAAACCGTAATCGCTTTTCGCCCTGAATTACGTGCAAACGTGTGACGGGATGGAACATCATGTGATCGCTCTGAGCGAATCAGCGAGCTCTGGCGCCGGCTGAGATTAGCGGGTACTTCGCTGAAATGCGCTGAGGTAAATATGAATAAAAAATATGGATCTCGTCAAATATGGTCTCAGCCATGTTCGTCCCAGGCTCAATGGCCATGTCTATGCCAAATATCAAGCACGTGAGCCTCTCCGTTTCGGAGTCTATCGGTAACATATTACACACACACACACACACACACACACACACACACACACACACACACACACACACACACACACACACACACACACACACACACACACACACACACACACACACACACACACACACAGTGTTTTATAT